>NC_063054.1:3492432-3572432 GCF_018812025.1 Megalobrama amblycephala | reverse complement strand
TAAACAGTAGTGTAAGTTTAAAATAAAAAAATTGCTAGCCAATAAATGTTGATTAGGGACTGCAGCTAATCTTTAGTCTTTTTATAGTCTGTCGTAACCTCTCATCAATATTGTATAATTTCCAAAATATCGTATCGTTTATAATGTGTGTAATAATAATAATATGGATAAAACTCAGTGATGGGAGCTCCATTAGCCTGCTGGCATATTCAGAGCTCAACTTCTGCATCCTCAGCAGCATTTCAGTACTCAACTCCGCCCACCAGCCGACTCCCATGCGGCCAATGACATCGCTGCCTCTCGCCCCTTCACCACATCTGCCAAATGGCGCAGCCTCTCCTCCTCATTTGGTGAGGTGGCGGCATCGGGGGAACGGCGAGTCAACTGGCCGGCGATCCTTCATGAGGACGGGCGTGGGCTGATTCAGAGCAGCTACAGGTACCACCCTCCAGTCTGAGGGCTTTGTGTTAGAGCTGCCGTGGGAGTGGGAGAGGCCACAGAGGGTCACGCCAACCCCTGAAACACAGCCTGACGGGAACCATGGAGACAAACACAGACGCCAACCGTCTCCAGCTTACTTTAATAAAAGAAATCCCAATTCATAAGTCATAATTTGGTCACACTTTAGATTTGTTCTCACTATTAACTACAACTTTTCCCCTCAATAAACTCCTAATTGTTGCTTATTAATAGTTAGTAAGGTAGCTGTTAAGTTTAGGTATTGTGTAGGATTAAGGGATATAGAATATGATCATGCAGAATATCTGCTTTATAAGTACTAATAAACAGCCAACATCCTAGTAATATGCATGATATTAAGTAACTAGTTAATAGTGAGAATTGAACCCTAAACTAAATTGTTACCCATAATAAAAAAAAAACAAAAACAAAAAAACAAATCTATATATAGACCGAGTATGTATATGTAGTAAATTTCCATTTATGTAGGAAGAGTGCAGTAAAAAGGTAGTAATAAAAACATACTATATATATATATATATATCTATATATATCTATATCTATCTATCTATATATATATATATATATATATATATATATATATATATATATATATATATATATATATATATATATATATATATTATTTTTTTTTATTACATTATTAAAATATTAAAGTACAATTTATATATTATAAATTAAACACTTCAAAAGTTTGGGGTTGGAAAGATATTTTAATGTTTTAAAAAGCATCTCTTATGTTCACCAAAACTGCATTTATTTGATTGAAAACACAGTAAAATGAGTAATATTGTGAAATAAAATTTAAATTAACTTTTTTCTATTTTAATATATTTAAAAATGTAATTATTCATGTGATGGCAAAGCTGAATTTCAATAATTTTGTGGAAATTGATTCAATTTTTCAGGAATCTGATGTCTTTTTTCAAGATTTACGCATTTCAATTAATAGTAAAATTCCATCAAATTGAATTGAGTATTCCTTACATAATATGAATTAAGAATTTTAAAAACTAGAGCTTAAAACATTTTGTATAAATATCAAACAAATGTAAACATTTTTTTTTTTTTTTTTTCAATGAATATGAATCAAAATAAATGGTCCATTCCCTTGTTCCATTAAGATTTATACAAAATGTTTATTAAGCTCTTGTTTTTTTTTTTTTTTACTTATATTTATTTAATTCATAATATGCAAGGATTATTCAGTTCAATTTGATGGAAGTTTACTATTAACTGAAATGCATAAATATTGAAAAGGGTTTTTTTTTGTGTAAAAAAGTTCAAAACAACATTTATTTGAACAGGAAATCTTTTGAAACGCTGTAAATGTCTTTACAGTCACCTCTGATTAAATAAAATTTTAAAAGCAATCAGAAAAAAACCAACATACCAAGCACAATCTTTTGAATGGAAGTGTATATATTATAAATTAGTTTGATTTTAAGCCACAGACGTCCAGCAACAGGTAGCAGTGGATCTCTTTTAGGCTAAATTATATAGCACATGCACAAATAATAGTAAAATACAATACAATAAAAGAGTAAAATGGCCTAAACTTACTGATTAAATCACAAGAAATATCAAATTTATCACTGGATTTTCAAACTGAAAGTCTATTGTTTGCAAACTGAAAAACCTGGGGCAAAATGATACTGAAACTAAAACTCTGATGTGGACATTATGCTGAATAGACAATATTTATTGAGCGATTTAAAGTTCGCAGACCAAATCAGACGATTGTCTGAAATGCATTCCACACACACACAGATGGAGTTTCACACGAAATATAAGTGTAGGCCTTAGCGATCCACCATTGACGCAAAGAGCAGTGGTAAAAAATGACTAAGTTTCACTGATGTATGAAGCAGGAGGGAGTCCATTTATCAGCGGGCCCTCAGCGGTCGCCTGCTCGGGTCCCTCAAGTCACAGGCCGCGACGCTCCCCTTTTGACTGATTAATTAGCCAATCACAGGACATTTTTCACCAGCAGCAGGAGGGTTTATTTCAGCTAATGCTGGGGCCTCGCAAACCGAGCCACGTTCAAGCAAACTCGGCTCTTTCCTCTGGGCCTGCCGGAGTGGAGGGGGCGACGGAGGGGCCGAGGGAGATAAATCACACCCACTCCTCATGACTCCATACACACTAGCCTACAGCCTAACTAAGGCCCCCGAGAAGAGAACGAGCCAACGAGAGAGAAAGAGATGGGGAGGGAACCAAATAAGAGAGACATCAAGAATAAATACTGAAAGCTAAAAATACAAAAAAAATGCGATGAAGTAAAGACAACGGTTGTGAGAAAGGCACAAAAGCACTAGTCGTGAACACTGCTCTCCCTGCCACTGAGATTTTCCCACATCGTACAGAGCGAAAGGCAGTGATGGACGGCAGCGCGGTCTGTTCGGACACTGCCGGCTCTCTAACACGCTCCTGACGGCTATCCGTTACAGCAGCGGTTCTCAACCAGGGGGCCGACGCCCACTACGGGCCTCAGCAAATTTCCAATGGAGCCGCAAGATGGGTTAAAATTATTTTGAAATAAGAAAAGATTTGATTAGTTCAACAGCTAAAAAAAGACCTACGTAGGTCATCAGACATTTCATAAGGTTGATTGAAAACGAATATGATGCAATAACTCACTGCGCGATGTATATAGAATGCATGTCCCTAAAATTCAAGATATGTGGGCAAAAATGCCCCGTTTGAGTTTTTGACTCATATCATATATATAGTTAAGTTATAGCCTATCACATGAGTAAGGAGTGCAATATCACACAAGTGCCGTTTTTCCGTCCAGAATAGCACGAGTACAAATGCGATACTGATTTTCTACAACAGTTCAGTAATTAAGAAGTTAATATTGTCTTATTTTAGACAATTTTGCCAACAAAAGTATAAAGAAAAAGTAGAATCATTCTTCTCCGAGCAACTCACAGCAGCATTTAATTTCTGAATCTCCGTTTTGAACAGATCAGATGAATCAATGATTCAATGGACCATTCATAAAAAGAACCGTTTACATCACTCCTGAATGAATCAGCCATTTAAACGAATCGAATGAATGATTCAATGACTTAAACATTAAGACATTTACCACCACCAACTGGCAGTTTTAGTTTCTTATTTAGAGCATAATTTCATTAAAAGTAATTTCATATTTTCATATTTAAAAAAAACAAACAAACAAAAAAAATAAACAAACATTAAACATTAAAAAGTTCACCCAAAAAACGAAAACGCAGTCATCAATTAGTCAACCTCATGGTTTAAAAGTTTAAGTTGAATCAAATAAAGTATTTACTTCTGAAGCCACTTTCTGTAATGACTATTTGACGATTTACATAATAATGACTTCAAATGATCTTTTAGGAGTAATTTCTCAGCCAAATTTGATGTGCGAATTAATTAACCGTCACATTAATTAAAATTAAAATTCATCTGAAATTGAGTAAATAAACTAAAATCACAGAAAAGTTTAAATTCATTGGTTAAAATTAAAAAAAAAAAAAAAAAAAGTATAAACAAAATAACATTCAGTCTGGAGTTAATTAATTGGGGGGGTGATGATGAGGGTGATGATGATGTTAAGATGACAAAAAGGTTTAAAAGTTACATTTTTTACTTTTTTACTTTAAAACAGCACTCAATGTCAGAATGATTGAGATAGACAAGAAATGTTTTTGTTTTTTGACATATAAGGCAAACAAATAAAAGTGCGAGTAGTGCTGGGCGGTATGACCAAAAATTTATATCACTGTATTTTTCAAAATTATATCGGTTTCACGGTATATGACAGTATTTTTTTCCCTTATGCATGACCGGGCGTTAACCACATTTTCTACTGATTGAGAGAGGAAATACTGCAGTAGATTGACCAGAATGCCCTGTTTTACTGTCATGATGAGTGAATATTGTAGAAAAATTCCACACTAGAGTTAATACAGGTTTACAAAGCCCCACAAAATGATGCTGTGGGGAGACAACACCCAATAAAACACAGACCTGCAACACTCATTACAGATACATGAATATTAAAATATGACCATGGAGATAGGAAAAAAAAAAAAGAAAAAAAAAAAAAGTTGAGGGCACCTTAAGCATTTTAAAAATCTAACAACAAACTGCCAAAACGAGGGAGAAACACGGAAGAACATTTAAACTGTCTAAGGATATTTTCAGTACATTTAAGAGCACTACAGTCTCTGAACAAATGACACCCACAAGTTTAACACAGAAAGAATAAAGCAGTTAAATTTTTGCCTTTGCCCATTCTTCTTTGAATTGTCAGTCTATTTATTAACTTACATCGTCTTCTGTGTAGCAGAATAACCCATCGCAGTCATGATCAGACGTACAGTTCAGTGTCCTTTGCGTAACGTTACATTTCATTTGAAGAAGACGTGATGAAATATGTGCGCATACACGCTGCTGGTTCATGTTTAGAGCACTAGAGTATATGAAATAGGTCCATAAACTTAGACCGGAGCGAGCGTGCTTATATCTGATATATATAATCCATGTGGAGAACGTTGTTAATCTCATCACGGAGCTCCGCGCAGAAACCGCTCTCTCGGGTGCGCCGCGTGTAGTTTGAATTCTCCGCGGTAATCAAGGGCTGAATCCAAAATCGCCCCCTATAAGCTCAAATAGGGCATTATTTGAGGGGACAGCCATTAGTAGTGGTGTCTGAAACCATAGTGGACGTTACTGAGCGCACTCATTCAATCTCACATTGCACCACAATGAGTGAACAGCCGATGCACACACAACGGCTGTCCGAATTCACTCACTCATTTTCATTCACTCTTTCAAGTGAACAATATAAGTGGATAACGTTGGGAATAGTGAATGAGGCATTAGTGGGTGATTTCGGACTTACCATAGGCTGTGATGCGATCTCAGCTGTGCTCTCACTAAAGTGCAACAGTGAAACGGCACGCTCTCAAACAGTGACGTCATATCATAAAAATAAATACCGGTATTCGGCATGAACCGGTATACCGCCCAGCACTACATGTGTGCATATTTTAGGGGTGTCACGATTCTCCAAATCCTCGATTCGATTACATTTTCGATTCCAAGGTCACGGTTCGATTCGATTCTCGATTTTTACATTTTTTTTTTTTTTTAAGCACAGGTTCTAGCACGCTAATTAAATGCCTAACGCCTCGTTTATACTGCATGCGTGTGCGTTGCATTACGGCTCCGGCAAGGTTTTGTTCCGTCCTCTGAGCGGTGTCAACTCACACCAGAAGCATTTCAGAAGCGAAGCGGCTGGGTTCCCGAGACCACGAGATTTGCATGTCTGGCGTTTTTCAGATGAAGTTAATACACTTAAAATTCCAGTTATGGACAACAAAAACAAAGAAATTTCAAGTTTTTCAACTTCGAATCCCTTGTCGTCAGTTTCTGGCATCGTAGTGATGTGAAATATGAGCGGGAGTTTACTCAGGGTGATTATTTTGACTTTATTTTGTATTTGAGCTGCGCGTCTTGGACGCGGTGTCCTTCAAAAATAGGCGAAACGCCTATCTTTAGCGAAGCGGCGCGGCTGGTGTAAACACGAGCATTGACTAGAGTGGCCGCGAATCAGCTCCGGTAGCCGCGTCGCAGCCTTAACGTGCCGCACACGCGTGCAGTGTAAACGAGGCTTAAAACCGGAGTTTTCCACCACCGAATAAGGTCGCATGTCTGCAGCTATGAATACTCCTAACGCCTGCTTCACACTGCAAGCGTGAGCGTCGTGTGCGCAGCGCGTGAGCGTAACTACACCGTTTGTACAGCGTCACAGCAGCGGCTCGAAGCTGCACAGTGAGAATTTCTTTACAAAGACAGACAGCTATAAATTTGTTTTTATAAGTTGGTCATTTATAGACTTGATAGTCTTGAAAGTTTGTTAACATGGGGAAGTGTACAACATTTTCATATAAACGTAAATACATAAATAAATAAAAATAAATAAAAGCCTCGTGTTATCCATTGCTGCACACGAATGAGGTAAGCTTTGTGTTTGACATCATCTGCCGCGTGCACGTTTACAAGACGGCAAACTCGTATGGTACACGCACATAGCAAACTGTTGTTTTTTTGTCGACAACGCGAACGTTGTCAACATAACTCACTGGAAATCCAAAATACTTCCACACCAGCGACTTCGGTGAAAGAGGAGGGGGTTCGAGTTCTGTCGATGGGTCTCCTGCATCTGCAGTTGCTATGCTATCTTTTGAGTGGGTGTTAGAGGAGGTTGACTCGCAGCACTTCAACACGTGTTTTTTCCGCTTGGCAAGCAACCGGACGCGACATGGGGGCGTGGCAGCATCGACGATTCCATTTTTTAATTCGAAGTTCGAGATAGTGACTTAATTTCGGTCGATTTCGATTTAAAATCGAAATCGTGACACCCTTAGCATACTTGCATTAATTTGCATTAAAATATTATTTGCAAAGAGATCAAAATGATTTATTTCCCCAACTAGAATTAGACCTAGAATTTTCTTCACTGCTTTCTAAAAAATTTGTCGCACACTCCAATGTTCAAGACATGGTTACGGCCTTGGTATATAGAAAAAAAAATTTTTTTTTTAAAAGTGGGCAACTGGATTTTGAAAGAATGACAAAGAGCAATTTGGTCACTTTCCATTTTTATTGAACTTCAGAGATCTGATGTTTCCAAGACCTTGAGGTATGAAACATTAAAGAAGTGCCTAATTCAAAGTAGGACCACAGTAAACAAAACAAATCAAAACTCATTTGTTAAGAAAAAAAAAATAAAAAATACAACTACCACTTCATAACAGTTTCTTAAATAAAGGTAATGAGATCAGGGGCGACTTGGAACGGCCTCCCATGTGCACACATGTGTGTGTCCGAGAACACTGTGACAAGAGATAAGGGACTGACAGGAAGCTCTGAGAGGAGGGAGGAAAACCCCTGGTGCAAGAGGTGGGAGTGAGGGCGGCCAAGACACCGCAGCAGTGAGATCAGCCTGTGCATGGACACTAACTGCATGATGCACTTAAAACCTGTAAGGTGACACTGATGGCACAAGCTCGGTCACAAAAACTGCATTAAACAGGTTTATAAACACCTTCTTGTGCCGGGATGCATCTACGAACTGAGGCAAAAACCTTCCACCAGCACACAAGCACACAATGCACACATAAACAACGCCCCCTCATTGGCTTCCTACGCAGGCCTAACTGCCCCTCGTTTACAGGGCTCGCCACCAGCCCTTCGCCACACGGCCCCATGGGATGCCATTGTGAGCCTGTTCAGATTGGTTTTCAATCCGGTCAATGAAGTCCCTCCAGACTAGGACAATAACAAACTGCAACAAAACGATTAGCGGAAGAAAAAAAAATAAAAATATAGCATACTGCCGGCACTTCCAAATTCAGGCAAAGCATGAGCTGCTGCTATTGTGTTGCTTTCTCAGTAAAGAGGCAGTTCGGCGGGGGCTTCAGACCTGCAGCACATTCATTAGATGGACTTGGAACTGCTGTGTCACGAACACTGAGGTAACCATTGTCAACCAAGAGAGGAAGGTCAAAAAAAAAAAAAGAAACTGGGATTTAATGTGAAAAACTACATGGCACCTGAACACCAAAATATCGCTTAGTGAGTGGGGGTAGAGGGGTATATATCAACACTGATCAGGCATAACATTATGACCACCTTCCTAAAATTTTGCTGGTCCCGCTTTTGCTGCCAAAATTGGATCGGACTTGTTTGTTCAGCACATCCCACAGATGCTCGACTGGATTGAGATCTGGGGAATTTGGAGGTCAAGTCAACACCTCAAACTCGTTGTTGTGCTCCTCAAAATATTCCTGAACCATTTTTGCTTTGTGTCAGGAGCATTATCCTGCTGAAAGAGGCCACAGCCACCAGGAATACCGTTTCCATGAAAGAGTGTACATGGTCTGCAACAATGCTTAGGTAGGTGATACGTGTCAAAGTAACATCAACATGGATGGCAGGACCCAAGGTTTCCCAGCAGAACATTGCCCAAAGCATCACACTGCCTCCGCCGGCTTGCCTTCTTCCCATAGTGCATCCTGGTGCCATGTGTTCCCCAGGTAATCCACGTGATGTAAAAGAAAATGTGATTCATCAGACCAGGTCACCTTCTTCCATTGCTTCATGGTCCAGTTCTGATGCTCACTGTTGGCTCTTTCGGCGGTGGACAGGGGTCAGCATGGTCACCCTGACTGGTCTCCAGCTATGCAGCTCCATACGCAACAAACTGTGATGCACTGTGTATTCTGACACCTTTCCATCAGAACCAGCATTACCGAACAGTATTTATATCTTTTTTTACCTCTAAAACACCATGTCCAACTGCCTTCAGCATCCTTCAACGGAAGTGATGTCTCGCACTCATTGAAGTATATGCACGAGACATCACTTCTGTCATCAGAGCGAGTTCAGACCTCACACACCAGATGCCGTGCACAAGGCAGTTGGACACAGTGGTGTTTTAGAGGTAAAAAATGATATAAATACTGTTCGGTTTCTCGCACAACCCGATCGTTTCGTGTCTTAGGACATCAATGTGTCGTCACGAGCCGCAGGGTTTAATTTGGATTTGTCTGTGCATGTTTTTTTTTGACTCTTACAGATTGTGTTGCCATTGACATGTATTATACGGCTGACAGACTGCAACGGTTGGAGTTAAAAATCATCATTTGTGTTCTACTGTAGAAACAAGGTCACCTACAACTTGGATGCCCTGGGGGTAAGCAGATAAACATCAGATTTTCATTTTTGGGTGAACTATTCCTTTAACTTCTTGAGCAATTTGAGCTACAGTAGCTCGTCTGTTGGATCGGACCACACGGGCCAGCCTTCATTGAGCCTCGGCCGCCCATGACCCTGTCGCTGGTTCAGCACTGTTCCTTCCTTGGAGCACTTTTGATAGACACTGACCACTGCAGACCGGGAACACCCCACAAGAGCTGCAGTTTTGGAGATGCTCTGACCCAGTCGTCTAGCCATCACAATCTGGTCCTTGTCAAACTCGCTCAAATCCTTATGCTCGCCCATTTTTCCCGCTTCTAACACATCAACTTTGTTCACTTGCTGCCTAATATATCCACCCACTAACAGGTGCCGTGATGAAGAGATAATCATTGTCACACTGTTCTGTGATTTATCAATAATAGCTTAGACGAGTTCTAGCATATACTTCTTAGTAACTATCTTAAAAAGAGCAGAAATCTGTGAGAAATAAAACAACGCAAACACAAAAGAGCTGATAAAAATAAGCTGTTATGGAGGAACAGTAGCCTTGTGGGCAGAGCCGTTTCATATGCCATAGCTGTGCACAAGGCGACCCGCGTTCAAGTCTCAGCTCAGGCTTGTTTGTTCATTAATGACGTCATCAGCGACTTGTCGACTTGACTTTAATCATATAAAAAAAGTCGTTTGACCCCTAAAATGAACTTGTTTAACACACAATATTCCTTTAACACCCAAAATTAGCCTTTCCTCACTGTTGAGCTGACATTTGAAGTGTTACATAAAACACGAGAATAATATCGAGATGTGGCAAAGCTATTTCAGCCGGTTGCGTCGCCGTATGGTCCAGCCCACCTGTGAGCACCGCTGACCTCTGCTTTCACGTGAGCCGCTCTCAGCGAGCTGCAGGCTGATAATGAGCCGTGTCATAGCGTGCCGTCTGACTCCACACACGAGTCACTGTAGGCAGGGATCCCGCTGAAATCCCCTTAACGGATTTGCACCCGCTCTCTCCTCTTTCACCCCATAGTCCTGTCAGCCGTCTCTGTGGTCAAATCAGGCTGTGTATTTCTGATGATGTGCTAGTGGGCACGATCAAACCGCATTTCCCCATCATCTCCCAGGTACAGGAGGCAGTGATATAAGTAGAAAACAGAATTACTGATGGTCCCTTCAAACCCTCGAAACTTGGTTTGAAGAAGTTGGTTTGAAGGGATTATGTAGTAGAGTTTTTGGCTTACACGGCTCTAATAGTTTGGATTCAGTTTGAAGGTGGTGGTGTCTGTATTTCCTCTGAAAGTCCACCTTAAAGTTGGCATTGTTATTTATTTTGACACATTTTGCAAGAGGACACGTCATTTGCTCATTTTTGTTGTGATGTAAATACTACACCGCATTTTTTGTGGTTCAGTTCTTAGTGAGATTTGTATTTCCACAAAGAAACGCCAGTGTTTGCGAGGCAGCAGAAGAATAGTTCTAGGTAAGCTTAGGTTTTAAGCTTTGGCTCGTAAATGAAATGTCGCATCAGAGCAGCTTTGCTGTTGTTATGACACTCGGCACGTGCCTCGTTTTCTGGCTGCCGTGCAAACACAGTGTTGTGTTATATGTTGATTCGCATACGGCGTAAAAAAGGTTGGTTATTTTGGTGTACCACAGTTCAGAATGCGAATAAATGAGAAAAGATCATTTGCCCATTTTGAATGGCAAAAATTCTAACAAAGTCAACTGGGGATTTTAAACATCTTAAGTAGAAGTTTATGAAGGAAGTTTGAATATATGATAAGCAGTTCTGGTTAAAATAATTGTGGTAACCTGTGACGAGCGAGAAAGCAAAAAAAAAAAAAAAAAAAAAATAGTGTTGCCTTGAAGGAAGTGGAAAATAAATTCATTCCTCATCGTAACAAACCGATCAAACAGGTAATTGCCCAAATTATTAATGTCTCTCGTGAAGAGTTGGTTACAATGTTTTGTTTAGTTTTAGTGATCTAGTTGCTAAGTGCCAGTTGTGTATGGAATTACACATTCTTGCAACATACTTATGGGTTGTTTGAAATGGTTGAAATGATGAAATGAGGGAGTCTGAACAGAGGTCATTTTGACATTTTTAAAAAGTATTTTGTACTTTTCCAGCAATATATTGTTTATTGGAAAAAATGCACAATTTCTATGTTTTAAATTTTTTATATTTTTATATTTTTTTATATTTAATGTTATCATATATATATATATATATATATATATATATATATATATATATATATATATATATATATATATATATATATATATATATATATATATATATATATACACACAATTTTTTTTGTATATACACAGTGCCAGTAAACAGTTCGACAACATCAAGGTTTATGTTTTTGAAAGTAGTCTCTTCTGCTCATCAAGGCTGCATTTATTTGATCAAAAATACAGTAAAAAACAGTAATATTGTAAAATATTTTTACCATTCAAAAGAACTCTTTTCAATATGAATATATATTAAAATGTAATTTATTCCTATGATGCAAAGCTGAATTTTCAGCATCATTACTCCAGTGTTCAGTGTCACATGATCCTTCAGAAATCATTTTAATATGCTGATTTGATGCTCAATAAAAATTTCTGATTATTATCAATGTTGAAAACAGTTGTGTACCATTTTTTTCAGGATTCTTGGATGGAATTAGGATACCATTCCCAACGTCTGACAATGGAAATTGCATACCGTACCACAAGAGACTTCTTTCAAAAACCTTAACGTTTCCAAACTTTTGGTACAGTGTGTGTGAAGAAGTGACAAAACTAACATCATGCTTATACTGAACTTTTACTAAACCTGTAATATTGTTATACGTCATTTTAAAGATATATATATATATATATATATATATATATATATATATATATATATATATATATATATGTATATGTGCTGCCAAGTTACACCGCTTACCTCATCTTGGTCTCTTATTTCCCGTTTCGATCGCTTCCCAAAAATACAAGCCAGGTCCGTTTCGCTACGACTGGACAGGTCCTTTCCTGTGAGAAAAGGTTAAAAACATGGAGACTTTTTATAGATCTTTGACATTATTCCACACAATAGAGCATTTGTGTAAACATTTTGAGTTCTGCTTCAGTGTGAGGGCAGCAAAGTTCATTTCAACCTGCGCTTCTGTCAAACTATCGTGCGAAATACCAAATACATATTTAAAAGCCGTTATCGATCGCTACTTTCCGATTTAAAAAGAGAAACGTGTTTATTATGCATTTCACAAACGTCTGGGCAGATGAAAAGGAAACGTTTCCGGTCGCAACCTGTTGACAAATGGATATTTTTCTAGTGGCGTTCAAACTATTGATTTAAATGGATAAGGGTCACAGGAGAGTTTTGAACTCCTGCCGAGAGGAAAGGTTTAGAGGTAAAAGAGGGCACGTTGCATGGTCGCAGGGGATGAAACGGCTGAGGAAAAACAAACGGTGCAGGGCCGGCCCCACCTCACACCTCCCGTTTTCCAGCAGCTCAAAGGCTCCAGGAGCGCATGGGCGCCCGTCTCAGCCGTGAGTCCTGTTCGTACAGCTGCATCCTCTTCCTCCAAGCAGCTCCTGATAACACTCGCTTATTTATTGCTCTAGGGTCTTTTTCAGCGTGGCTTTCAAAGGGGAGACCTTGCCTTCAAGTAACCAAGGTATCCTGTAAGCAGCCTAAACAAAAGGCCAAGCCGAACAAGCTTTCCACTGCTCACAGTGGACATCAAGTGGAGCCCAAAAATGACCTTTTTACTTATGGAAAAGAGATCTATCAACTAACAAAGGTTAGTTTTTGGGTGTAACTACAAGTGCCAGAGACAAACCTTTGGAGGATTAACTCAAACAAAAATGAACATCTGAATCATGTACTGATTGTTCCCCCCGCAAATAATTTCAATGACTTTGGAATGGAGATTTCAAGCTGCAAAAATGATGCAAATGCATCATAAAACCAGTCCATATATATATGCAAGGATTTAAGTTATACAATAGCTTTGTGTGAGAAACTGAAATTCAATTCATCAGCTGAAAATCTTCCCCTCCAGTGAGCTGTTAACAGTGCTGGTAGTAATTGGTTACATGTAATCTGGATTACTTAATCGGATTCCCAAAATTAAAAGGTGCCCTAGAACTTTTTCTTAAAAGATGTAATATAAGTCTAAGGTGTCCCCTGAATGTGTCTGTGAAGTTTCAGCTCAAAATACCACATAGATTTTTTTTAATTCATTTTTTTAACTGCCTATTTTGGGGCATAATTAGAAATGAGCCGATTCAGGGTGTGTGGCCCTTTAATTCTCGTGCTCCTTGCCCCCAGAGCTTGCGCTTGCCTTAAACAACATTAAAAAAAGTTCACACAGCTAATATAACCCTCAAAATTGATCTTTACAAAGTGTTTGTCATGCATACTGCATGCATACATCGGATTATGTGAGTATAGTATTTATTTGGATGTTTACATTTGATTCTGAATGAGTTTGATAGTGCTCCATGGCTAAAGCTAACATTACACACTGTTGGAGAGATTTATAAAGAATGAAGTTGTGTTTATGAATTATACAGACTGCAAGTGTTTAAAAATGAAAATAGCGACGGCTCGTCTCCGTGAATACAGTAAGAAACGATGGTAACTTTAACCACATTTAACAGTACATTAGCAACATGCTAACGAAACATTTAGAAAGACAGTTTACAAATATCACTAAAAATATCATGTTATCATGGATCATGTCAGTTATTATTGCTCCATCTGCCATTTTTCGCTGTTGTTCTTGCTTGCTTACCTAGTCTGATGATTCAGCTGTGCACAGATCCAGACGTTAATACTGTCTGCCCTTGTCTAATGCCTTGAACATGGGCTGGCATATGCAAATATTGGGGGCGTACATATTAATGATCCGACTGTTACGTAACAGTCGGTGTTATGTTGAGATTCGCCTGTTCTTCGGAGGTCTTTTAAACAAATGAGATTTATATAAGAAGGAGGAAACAATGGAGTTTGAGACTCCATTTCCATGTACTGAACTCTTGTTATTCAACTATGCCGAGGTAAATTAAATTTTTGAATCGAGGGCACCTTTAAAGGCACAATATGTAATTTTCGCCACTAGAGGTCGTTTATATTTAAAACAAAGCCGTAGCTTGATGACGCTGTGATTTCGCAAAATCACAGGAGGTGTGGTAATGGTTTTTTGATATCTTAATCCAAAAATTGTACATATTGTGCCTTTAAGTACTTGTAATTAGATTATATTACATTTTAAAATACTCATAATCAGACTACAGTTACTTTATCAATTACATGTTATTCTCATTCATTATTTCTCCAAACTACTATATCCATCTAGCTTGATCGCTGGATTTACAGAAAACTGTTTTCTTAACATTGCATATCTCAACTCAATATATTATTTTAATTATCACTCAGTGAGTTGTTTAACCATTTATTACGGTCTTTGAAAGGCTTTTGTCTTTCAGAAAGACATTAAAAATGTATGAATTCATGCCATTTCATATTTACATGCAATGCAGAGATTCCCCAACTTTTTGTCATAATATATTTACTTGAAGACCCTGTGATTTTGTGTGATTTTAAGTTAGGTCAATAATAAAATTAATAAATTTAAGTTCACAGTTCTCTGATGTCAGTTACATGATATGTAGGTAAACAATTTTTAGATTGATTGTTTTTATTTTAATATTACTTTGTTTAATTTTACATTTATGAATTATATGAATTAATTACTTATTAGCTTTCCATTAAACTCATGAACCCCAGCCTGGGATTATATTTAATGCACTTCATGTTGTTGATAAGTATTGAATGTGTTTTCTTTTTCTTTGTATATTTATATCAAAATGGTACAAGATTATACTATTCAAATTAAGGTGATAAACAAGTTAGGTCAAAAAGTAATCTAAAAGTAATCCAAAAGTAGTCAGATTATATTACCTTAAAATGTGTAAATATAATGGATTACATTACTAACCACGATTTTTTAATTGTAAGTAATCTGCCCAGCACTGGCCGTTAACTGCTGTGACCAAACCACTGAATCAGTGAGTTTAACTCAAAAACCGAATCAGTTTGATTCGTGATGAATCACTAAATCAGTGAGTTAAATGTAAGAACAGATCAGTGCGATTCATGAATCATTCAGTTCAGTTCAGTTTTGTGAACTGAATCAACCAATTATTCTAGAAAGAAATCTGAATAAATAAAAAGAACATTTTCTGTAAATAACAAGAAATTGAGTGCGTTCACAAGATGTATGGAGCCCTTTTTGTGTTCCTTTTTTGTCATTTTGTCATCATTTACTGTGATTATATTGAAAGCAATATAAAATAAAATAACATAAAATGCTTTAAAGTGTCTGAAAGCCATGAATGAGTAGCAGTACAGTCTACCAGTGCAAACGAGGTTATGAAACCTTGTTGGGATCAAGGTCACCGTTGAGATGGCAACGAATGTGACAGAACTCTGGCCAAACCAGATTAGCAATCACAGAGGCTTTTTCGGATCGACTTGCTAATCTGACAAGCGAGATACTAATTGACTGCCTCATAAGACACCTGGATAAGTTTGAAGCTTTTCAGTTGCAATTAAACAAACAAGGAAAAAGCCTTTTCTGGAGCAGGAAGTGAAGGTGACAAAAAAAGATCAGAGGGTGTCCTTTTAACTGTTTGAGCAGGAAACGGTAATGATGAAATTATTATATTATGCACTGGATTGTTTCTCAAAAGAAATCAGGTTAATTATTAACAAAGGGGTCCAAAATTGTTCCGTTCATCTGTGTAACAGCTTGACCCACTCGGATGATGAAGTGCTTGCAGTTCAGCTCACATCAAGAAATGCTGGATCAGTTGATAAATGGGCAGCCAATTAAATCTGGGTTACTGGTTTACGCTGCTCGCGTCTGAGACGGGCGCTGGAGACGCTGGTGCCTTTCTCCTGTTCTGAAAGACATCAATCTTTGAAACAAGCTACCTCCATCCTGTCTAGAGCACGGCTCAGCTTGCTTTCATTCTGAAGGATCAGTCCAAAATCAGTTATTAAAAATGAGACTGAAAGAAATACTAGAAATATATGCAGTTGTACCATCATTACACACTGCACATTCATATCCTGACAATAGATAATCAGCACCAAGAGACCTCTATACACTACATTTCAGATTACAGCCTAATATTACAGTCAAACATCATGATGGTATTGTGGCATTTAATGCTCTCCAGACTAACTGGAGTATTTACATTTACTTTAAAATGAGTTGCACACCTTTAAACATTAGATATAACTACTTTATCTCTGTTAAATCCATTAAAGGCCTTAACCTGGCAACGGCTTTGGTGAGGCGTACCCGGGAAACGTACAAAGGGCGAGGCCTTCTATGGTTTACAGATCAACTAATATCAGCAGAAGGTGATCCAATCAACAAAACCTCCACAGGGGACATGGGCGGACGATTGCCGTGACAACAAACTACAAATCCATTAGCAGTTGTAACAACCAGTGTCACGTTTGTCATTTAAAAGACGGTTTGACATCTTAGTTCCACTTTCTGACACGGCAACATTAAATCTCAAACAGACTGTTACGGATCAAATTACGGACATCACACAATCAGAGAACAGAGAATTCTTCAGAGAAATCATTTATCAATAAACACATTATAATCAGTGAGGATTTCAGCAGAATCACGCTGCAATATTTTTACTGTTAAAGGGATAGATAGTCCACCCAAAAATCAGTGTTAATTTGGACAGCAAATTTTGAAAATATGAATTACATTAAGGTTTGAACATGTAATATACACACAGATTTAACTGCTGTGACATGTCTTTATTTAACTTAAAATTAAATAAAGCTACTTCTCATAAAGAAGAACATGGTCTTCTTTTTGATTAACGATATATACATTCTTTATAACTTGCATCCAACGTTCTTCATTTTTTTCAAGCAGACATATTTATTTGTATAAAGTAAATGTAGATTAATCCTTATTAAAGCTATTAAAGTTATTCAGACATGAACAATGAGTGATTTTTCTCTTTTTCTTTTGTTGTTTGATTAACAATGACGGAGAGCAGCAGGTTTATTAGGCTGCTGTCACTTTAAGGCCGATGCACAGATATAATACACTGATACACATAGGGTGACCACCTGCCTATTAGGGCTGTGCAATTATTCGCAGTGGCAAAACAATCGTGATTTGAGCACATGCAATTTCTAAATCTCATAAGACTGCAATTTTATTTATTAATTTATTTATAATTTTAATTAAGAATATTTTGGATTTTTTTGGGATTCAGGAGAGAGGATGTGTCAGAGAGCAAGATAATTTGCAAGACCTGTGAGATTATTGCAACGAAACGGGGCAATACAACAAACCTGTTCCAGCACTTAAAACAGCGCCATAAAAAAACAACTGACATATATGCAAAGACATGGTGCCTGCATACATCATCAGTAAAGACGACTTCCGAAGACTAATACAAACACTTGACAAAAGATACCAAAAGATGCCATCTCTGTTTATCAAGCTGTTAATACTATGTTATTTAATTGTGAAATGTATTGTTATGCACTGAATACATTTAGAATGTAGCATATTTGAAAAAGCAAAAACAAAAGCCAAAATCGCAAATGCAATATTCATATATCGCAATATGATTATTTTGTCTATATTGCACAGCACTTAAAACAGCGCCATAAAAAAACAACTGATCATATATGCAAAGACAGTAGATGTGATTTTGCGGGACAATGCGGTGCGGGAGTGAGACAGATACATTTACTACTGTTATGCTATGTAAATACTGATTTACATTCGTTGGCAAACTTGGCATTTGCGCCGATTAATGTTTCTGCCGGTGGGTGTCCACACTATAATGTTGCGCTTCTGACAACATCAAATCATAGAGAGAATACAATTCTAGATTCACGAGTGCACATACAGGAGGACAAAGTTTGAGCTCGCACATGGTATAAACTGCGAGCGAGAGAGAGCGCGCGCGTCCAGTTTCGTGCGAGAAGGGAACCCGGCTGTGAGCGGAGAGAGTCTTGCTCAACATTTTTCGTTATAATAACGCCACAGAAACAGCTTTAAAGGTCCCGTTTTTTGAAGCTTTGATTGTGTTTATAGTGTGCAATATAACGTGTTCATGTTTCGCGTGTAAAAAAACAGTATTTTTCACATAATTTACTTATCTGTATACCGCTGTTTCCACTGTCATAAAAACGGGCTGATGACTTCCTTGTTCTATGAAGTCCCTCCTTCAGAAATACGTAACGAGTTCTGATTGTGCCAGCGGTTCCTGTGTTGTGATTCGACAGCAGCTTAGCGGAAAGGTCCCGGAAAGGTCACGCCTCTTACCATAACGTGGAGATGCACGCGCTCAGTGTTATTGTAAACATGTCTTTAATTTTACCCTATCAATTTGAGCCGGAATCAGACCCGGTGATTGGACTGCGGGATGAAAATAACAGCGTTTCGACGACATGGCGACAAACACACTCTACAAACGCAACTCTTGTGTATTCCTGTGGGCGGAGGTTAGTCAAAAAACTGTTTTAGTGACGTCATTAAAGGAGGAAGTAGAGGGATGTAGTCCAAACTGGCCGTTCGATGTAGGCGACTTCTGTTAAATAAAATATCTCGCTTGGCATTGAACTTTGAGCTTTTAAAATTTTACCGATTTTATTTATACTCTAACAACAACATTACACACTAACTAAAGTTTGAAACATGGGATCACGAAGAACGGGACCTTTAAATTAACTATCAAGGTGAGAAGAAAGACGTGTCTGAAAGTTGCAATCAATTTTTTATTGGTTAAAATAAATGGAGAATATCTTGTGTTTTTCCGTAGGTCCGTAGGACCATTTCCGTGGGTGGTGCTCGAGTATCCATGGGATCGGTGCATGTTCATTAGAAAATATTTGCCATCCGGATAGATGATTACATGCTTTAAAGGTGCCCAAGAATGCTTTTTCACAAGATGTAATATAAGTCTAAGGTGTCCCCTGAATGTGTCTGTGAAGTTTCAGCTCAAAATACCCCATAGATTTTTTTCAATTAATTTTTTTAACTGCCTATTTTGGGGCATCATTAACTATGCACTGATTTTTTCATCGCGCCGCCCCTTTAATTCGCCTGCTCCCTGCCACACGAGCTCTCGATTATATTACAGCACATTTACAAAGTTCACACAGCTAATATAACCCTCAAATGGATCTTTACAAGACGTTCGTCATGCATGCTGTATGCATGCTTCGAATTATGTGAGTAAAGTATTTATTTTGATGTTTATATTTGATTCTCTATGAGTTTGAGGCTGTGCTCCGTGGCTAACGGCTAATGCTACACTGTTGGAGAGATTTATAAAGAATGAAGTTGTGTTTATGAATTACACAGACTGCAAGTGTTTAAAAATGAAAATAGCGACGGCTCTTGTCTCCGTGAATACAGTAAGAAAAGATGGTAACTTTAACCACATTTAACAGTACATTAGCAACATGCTAACAAAACATTTAGAAAGACAATTTACAAATATCACTAAAAATATCATGTTATCATGGATCATGTCAGTTATTATTGCTCCATCTGCCATTTTCGCTATTGTCCTTGCTTGCTTGCTTACCTAGTCTGATGATTCAGCTGTGCAGATCCAGACGTTACTGGCTGGTATTTTGTGTGTATTTGTCTGTTCAAGTGCAGAAAGACGCAAAAGAGTTCAATTCAGTACTCGAGTGCTGACATCTGAGAGGCAGCTTTCTGTGTGCGCACAGAAAACCACACTGAATAGTTGTCAAGCTTTTTCAGATTTATCCATATGCCTGCTCTTCTCTTTCTCTCAGACGTTTACTTTTTTGAATGTTTTATGAGACATGCCAACTTATGTCCTGACGGGTAGATTAGCACATTAAATGTCCCAAATCGTCCCTCCCTAACATTTCTGTCTCATTTTTATTTGTCAAACGTCAGCAGATTTGTGTCATATTTTTTGTCATTCAAAACTGTTTTTAGTTATTTTATTTTTTTTTGTCAATTTGTCAACAAAATCAACACTGCCAAAAATAAATTCTGATATTCATGTCATTCCAAACCTGTACGCATTTCTTTCTTCTGCAGAACACACAAAAAAGGATATTTTGAAAATGGTTTGTATACAAACAACTTCAGTTCCCATTGACTATTTGTATAAAATACAGTGTAAAACAAATAAAGTTATGACATGAGGATGAGAAAATAATGACAGAATGTTAATTTTTGGTTGAACTCTCTCTTTAACCTCTAAATGGTGATGCTTTTACAACAGGATGTCAATCACACCAAGAATAGGGGAAAAAAACGTCTCACTAATGAGCTTGAGTGATGCTTTTTCACTTCAGGAAGACACAAAATGAGAGTTATGGAGGCAGAGGGCAACACATAACCAATCAGGGCAGAGCTGAGGTCATGCACATGAGGTTAGTAAGGTATCCCAATTGCCAAAGGGGGTCGTGATGAGGTTGTGTGTGGGATAGAAGTCCATTCCGTCTCATGAGACACATCCACTGAAAGTACGGTCTTCCTTGTTGTTAAACAAAGGCTTTAAACAGAGACAACGACAACAACATTGTTCTGGATGCAGTGTTATCTGTGGGACTCATCAGGTGCTGATTGAGGCCATTTTGAGTAGTAAGAGCACTGGCCCATGCTCCTCACAGGAAACAGGAAGTCGAGCTTAGGAGCGGTATGCTGTGGTGTCCTCTCAGGTGATAAGAGACACAGAGTTTTTCCCCAACATTCCTGACATTTCTTATAAACATCCATCATGGAAAATGAGACAAGGCCTAAAAATACTACCCTTAAAAGTGTCATAGCATCATGGATGTTTAGACCAGAGGCCAAATAAATTTCCCACTCATAGAGACCACCAACAAACATCAGGCCGCCCTGCTTTCCATGCTGGGAAGGATGTGAGCCATCAACTCTACGTGACTAAACATTCAGGAGATGAACGTCAACCGCCTGATCAAACTCAGGTTAGTTGTTCGTCTACATGATAGTCAGAAAACATGGAGCTTCATGACGTGACTCCCTGTACTGGGGCGGCACAGACTGCTGGTTAAGCTGACCGCTAAACTGATCACGCTGATCTACTGCAGCAGTGACCCATGAACTTTAACTACATATGCCAAAGCATACAAAGTTCAGCTACTGAACACAGGAAGTGATGGAAGGGGGGCTTTATTTATAAAGGAAATTGAAAAAATAATACCAAAAAAAACTGGCTTGGCTGCATGAATGTTTTTCAAATTAACACATCATGTAGGTTATTTTACAAGAAAAAAGAAAAACAACAACCTTTCACCAGCAGACTTAAATAGACAAACCTGACTTTGTAGAGATTAACTTGTCATCTCTTTACAAACAGGTCAATCATAAAATATAGGCCTATAAATAAAAATACGGAGTGTCTATTTGCACTGTGTCTTGTTGGCAAAGGCTATTTACACTAACTCCGCCCACTAATGTCTGGTTGGGACACACAAGATTAAATAAGATGCACGCCACTCAATGTCTACAGTGGAGTAGGCCATAGGGAGTATGGCGTGATGAAGCAGCTTTTGACACGATCGACCAGAGTTTGAATCCGCCTGTGGTTGAACTGTTTCCCCATCACAAAACAGATCAGAAAGGCATTTACTTTCAATAAAAATGAAGAAAATATTTGAAAAGTAGTAATAAAGTGCCTAACGAGTGTATAATAAAGTATTTATTAATAATAAAGTATTTATTAATAATAAAGTATTTATTAATAATAAAGTATTTATCAGGAAGGGTTAGGGGTAGGTGTATGGAGGGATTTATTGTCCCAATAAGGTGGCATCCATTTAATTATATTAATAAAAATAATCATTTAGACTGTGTTATTATTGCATCCTGTTAATGTAAAAAAACACTGAGGAGCAAATAGTATCTGCCACTACTTATAAGTATAAATAGCATCTAACAACTATTTGCACTTATTGCAAAAAACTGCTCCATTTCTATAGTGGAAATGGAATATACCGCCATTTTCAATAAACCACCATTTTCATTATATCGCTATTTTCACTTATTGGAAATGGAATATATTGTTATTTTCAATATATCGCTATTTCCACTTATTGGAAATGGAATATATAGTTTTTTCAATATATTGCTATTTTCACTTATTGGAAATGGAATATATTATTTTCAATAAACCGCCATTTTCATTATATCGCCATTTTCACTTATTTGAAATGGAAAATATTGTTATTTTCAATATATCACTATTTTCACTTATTGGAAATGGAATATATTGTTATTTTCAATATATCGCTATTTTCATTTATTGGAAATGGAATATATTGTTATTTTCAATATATTGCTATTTTCACTTATTGGAAATGGAATATATTATTTTCAATAAACCGCCATTTTCATTATAATCGCCATTTTCACTTATTTCAAATGGAATATATTGTTAATTTCAATATATCGCTATTTTCACTTATTGGAAATGGAATATATTGTTATTTTCAATATATCGCTATTTTCATTATATCGCTATTTTCACTTATTGGAAATGGAATATATTGTTATTTTCAATATATCGCTATTTTCATTTACTGGAAATGGAATATATTGTTATTTTCAATATATCGCTATTTTCATTTATTGGAAATGGAATATATTGTTATTTTCAATATATCGCTATTTTCATTTATTGGAAATGGAATATATTGTTATTTTCAATATATCGCCATTTACACTTATTGGAAATGGAACATATTGTTATTTTCAATATATCGCTATTTTCATTATATCGATATTTTCACTTATTTGAAATGGAATATATTGTTATTTTCAATATATCTATATTTTCACTTATTGGAAATGGAATATATTGTTATTTTCAATATATCTATATTTTCATTTATTGGAAATGGAATATATTGTTATTTTCAATATATCGCCATTTACACAATTTACACTTATTGGAAATGGAATATATTGTTATTTTCAATATATCGCTATTTTCATTATATCGATATTTTCACTTATTGGAAATGGAATATATTGTTATTTTCAATATATCGCTATTTTCATTTACTGGAAATGGAATATATTGTTATTTTCAATATATCGCTATTTTCATTTACTGGAAATGGAATATATTGTTATTTTCAATATATCGCTATTTTCACTTATTGGAAATGGAATATATTGTTATTTTCAATATATCGCTATTTTCACTTATTGGAAATGGAATATATCGTTATTTTCAATATATCGCCATTTACACTTATTGGAAATGGAATATATTGTTATTTTCAATATATCGCTATTTTCATTTACTGGAAATGGAATATATTGTTATTTTCAATATATCGCTATTTTCATTTATTGGAAATGGAATATATCGTTATTTTCAATATATCGTCATTTACACTTATTGGAAATGGAATATATCGTTATTTTCAATATATCGTTATTTACACTTATTGGAAATGGAATATATCGTTATTTTCAATATATCGTCATTTACACTTATTGGAAATGGAATATATCGTTATTTTCAATATATCGTTATTTACACTTATTGGAAATGGAATATATCGTTATTTTCAATATATCGTCATTTACACTTATTGGAAATGGAATATATCGTTATTTTCAATATATCGTCATTTTCATTTATTGGAAATGGAATATATTGTTATTTTCAATATATCGCTATTTTCATTTATTGGAAATGGAATATATTGTTATTTTCAATATATCGCCATTTACACTTATTGGAAATGGAATATATTGTTATTTTCAATATATCGCTATTTTCATTATATCGATATTTTCACTTATTTGAAATGGAATATATTGTTATTTTCAATATATCTATATTTTCACTTATTGGAAATGGAATATATTGTTATTTTCAATATATCGCTATTTTCATTTATTGGAAATGGAATATATTGTTATTTTCAATATATCGCCATTTACACAATTTACACTTATTGGAAATGGAATATATTGTTATTTTCAATATATCTATATTTTCATTTATTGGAAATGGAATATATTGTTATTTTCAATAAATCGCTATTTTCATTTATTGGAAATGGAATATATTGTTATTTTCAATATATCGCCATTTACACAATTTACACTTATTGGAAATGGAATATATTGTTATTTTCAATATATCGCTATTTTCATTATATCGATATTTTCACTTATTGGAAATGGAATATATTGTTATTTTCAATATATCGCTATTTTCATTTACTGGAAATGGAATATATTGTTATTTTCAATATATCGCTATTTTCACTTATTGGAAATGGAATATATTGTTATTTTCAATATATCGCCATTTACACTTATTGGAAATGGAATATATTGTTATTTTCAATATATCGCTATTTTCATTTACTGGAAATGGAATATATTGTTATTTTCAATATATCGCTATTTTCATTTATTGGAAATGGAATATATTGTTATTTTCAATATATCGCCATTTACACTTATTGGAAATGGAATATATTGTTATTTTCAATATATCGCTATTTTCATTTACTGGAAATGGAATATATTGTTATTTTCAATATATCGCTATTTTCATTTATTGGAAATGGAATATATTGTTATTTTCAATATATCGTCATTTACACTTATTGGAAATGGAATATATCGTTATTTTCAATATATCGTTATTTACACTTATTGGAAATGGAATATATCATTATTTTCAATATATCGTCATTTACACTTATTGGAAATGGAATATATCATTATTTTCAATATATCGTCATTTACACTTATTGGAAATGGAATATATCGTTATTTTCAATATATCGTTATTTACACTTATTGGAAATGGAATATATCATTATTTTCAATATATCGTAATTTTCATTTATTGGAAATGGAATATATCGTTATTTTCAATATATCGTAATTTTCACTTATTGGAAATGGAATATATCGTTATTTTCAATATATCGCCATTTACACTTATTGGAAATGGAATATATTGTTATTTTCAATATATCGCTATTTTCATTTACTGGAAATGGAATATATTGTTATTTTCAATATATCGCTATTTTCATTTATTGGAAATGGAATATATTATTATTTTCAATATATCGTCATTTACACTTATTGGAAATGGAATATATCGTTATTTTCAATATATCGTCATTTACACTTATTGGAAATGGAATATATCATTATTTTCAATATATCGTCATTTACACTTATTGGAAATGGAATATATCGTTATTTTCAATATATCGTCATTTTCACTTATTGGAAATGGAATATATTGTTATTTTCAATATATCGCCATTTTCACTTATTGGAAATGGAATATATTGTTATTTTCAATATATCGCCATTTTCACTTATTGGAAATGGAATATATTGTTATTTTCAATATATTGCTATTTTCACTTATTGGAAATGGAATATATTATTTTCAATAAACTGCCATTTTCATTATATCGCCATTTTCACTTATGTGAAATGGAATATATTGTTATTTTCAATATATCGCCATTTTCACTTATTGGAAATGGAATATATTGTTATTTTCAATATATTGCTATTTTCACTTATTGGAAATGGAATATATTATTTTCAATAAACTGCCATTTTCATTATATCGCCATTTTCACTTATTGGAAATGGAATATATCACTACTTTCAATATCTCGCTATTTTCACTTATTGGAAATGGAATATATCGTTATTTTCAATATATCGTTATTTACACTTATTGGAAATGGAATATATCGTTATTTTCAATATATCGCTATTTTCACTTATTGGAAATGGAATATATCGTTATTTTCAATATATCGCTATTTTCACTTATTGGAAATGGAATATATCACTACTTTCAATATCTCGCCATTTTCAATATATCGCTATTTACACTTAGTGCAAATAGCACTGCCATAAAATAAAAATAGTGTGCTGGTACTGTAAATTATTTATTTTTTTTATTTTATTGTTTTTTTTTTAAATGAGAACATCACAAAAAAAGTCATGGGGCCTTTGAATACTGTTGCGGACAATTGCCCTTGGAGTCAAAAAGGTTGAAAGTTCTCTCAAAATAACGTCCTGTAGCATAATGTCAGATTTGCAAGAAGATAATGAATGGCTCACCTTTAGTGAATTTCATGTAATGGACCCTTTTCTTGGATGTCTTTGATTTCTCCACCAAACTAAATCCTTGTTCCTGCGTGGGGTCTGAAAGTACACCGAAAGATTAAAATCATAATAAAAATAATGTTTTAAACAAGAGTGATTCACACGACTAAAACGTGAAAGACATGAAAACCACAGACTGTACACAACCACCACAGAACACAGTTCAGGTCATTTCAACATCACAATAGCACCACCTATTGAATGTCAAGGAGAATTACACTATTCTGAAACTACAAAGACAAACAACTGACTTTTTACACAGCTGGTGCTTTGCCTTTTATGTTCATAATTCAGCTTACTGTCAGTGTGGGTCTGTCCATGGCAGTTGTTAAGCTCAGCAAGGAGTTGATTAAAATCATCCTGGTGGGCAATCCAGTTGTCCTAACAAAACAAACCCCCCAAAAATAGATTGAGGCGACTAAAAAACACAAAACAATAACAGTAGCTCAAAGAGAAGGAAACAGCGATGGTTCCTCACCTCGTTGTTTACATTAGTGCCCAGACCCATTTTGTTGTTCTTGACTTTAACCTTAATGTGTTCTGTAGACCCCTGTTCAGTCTTGCCGAGACCCTGCCATGCAAACAAACCAGGAAAAACATGCAAAACAACACTATTAGAACCATTCCATGTCCATTTCCACACAAGCAAGACATGACTGAATCCCAAATCACATACTATACAGTGGGTACTACACTTGGTTTAAAAATGACTTTGCAACCGTTAAAAAAAAGTTATATATTTATATAGTAAAAATGTGCGTAGTATGAATGAAATTCGGACGTACTACATCTGACATGTTCAGAGTCAGTTGTGTCATTCCTAAATCCTCTCCCGTGGCCTCACGGGATAGTAAAGTGTCCATTGAATGCACACTTCAGAATCTCACCAGATTTAGCAAGTCATCCGGGTACTTTTTTACGAATACTATGAATTTGAACATACTATTTGCAAACAATTTTTTGATGCTGCTTTGCTGCACTCCATTATGCACCGCTCTGTCTGATGTAGGATCACACAAAGTTTTAAAATGTACATTTTTAGACTTAATTGGTCTAACGCACTCAATGTCAAAATGAGATGGCCAATCAAATCAAAGAAGGCGGGGCTTACTGTTGACAGAAGACGAGTGTGAATTCAAACACAATGCTTTCATTTTTGCAGTGAAAGAGTGCATGGTAACTAGTAAGATGTAAGTAGATGTAAATTTGACAACTGTTTTATGGTGGAAATGTTTAACAGCCAACAGCAATATCCAGTGACGCAAACTACTTTTTTTTCATAAAATTTCACCATTTTGAATTGAAAATATGCACATGATCCATGTCATTCTGAATGTGACGTGACAAGAAACATTTTGCATTTTTGACTTAAGAGACATATACAAATAAGAGTGAATGTGTGGACGTTTTTAAAATAAAATATTATTTGCAAATAGTTTAAGTGTATTACTTCATAACTGCAATAGACCCTAATCTAGTACTTTCACCATTCTTTCTTTTTCACCCCTTCCCCCACACTGAATGAATGAATTAATGAATTTAAAGGCACAATATGTGGATATGATTAAAATATCCAAAAACCACTAGAACAGGGTTATATATTTTGTTGACTTATACTTACTAGGGGTGTAACGGTACACAAAACTCATGATTTGGTACGTACCTCGGTTTTGAAGTCACGGTTTGGTATGGTTTTTGGTACAGCAAGTGGGGAGAAAACTAAACATAAAATTGCTTTTTTTATTATTTATTTTTTTATTAAAAACGGTGGTTTACTGAACAATTTGTGTTTTTGTCTTTAAATATAACTAAAAGTTTCTTAAAGGGTTAGTTCACGCAAAAATGAAAATTCTGTCATTTATTACTCGCCCTCATGTCGTTCCACACCCGTAAGACCTTCGTTAATCTTCAGAACACAAATTAAGATATTTTTGATGAAATCTGATGGCTCAGTGAGGCCTGCATAGCCAGCAATGACATTTCCTCTCTCAAGATCCATTAATGTACTAAAAACATATTTAAATCAGTTCATGTGAGTACAGTGGTTCAATATTATTATAAAAAAGCGACGAGAATATTTTTTGTGCGCCAAAAAATATAGTGATTGACCGATATCAAAACACTGCTTCAGAGATTTACGAATCGAATCAGTACTCGGATCATGTGACTTTGGCGCTCTGAGTAACTGATTCAATTCGTGAAGCTCCGAAGCAGTGTTTTGAAAACGGCCATCACTATTTAAGTCGTTATTTTGTTTTTCTGGCGCACCAAAAATATTCTTGTTGCTTTATAATATTAATATTGAACCACTGTACTCACATAAACTGATTTAAATAGGTTTTTAGTACATTAATGGATCTTGAGAGAGGAACTGTCATTGCTGGCTATGCAGGCCTCACTGAGCCATCAGATTTCATCAAAAATATCTTAATTTGCGTTCTGAAGATTAACGAAGGTCTTACGGGTGTGGAACGACATTAGGGAGAGTAATTAATGACAGAATTTTCATTTTTGGGTGAACTAACCCTTTAAGACTTAAGTGTTTATTAATTAAAAATATATAATTGTAACCGCCTTAAACGATCTTACATTGAGGGATACAAGGCATTCCTTGTGTTTTTGGAAACACTGGAACAAAAGTTTGAATTTTTGTTAATTATACGTTTGTTGCTTTTTAAATATGTTTTTACTGATATGGACCTTTGTGTGAAGTAAATTTAAGATGTAGAGTGTCAAGTGACAGATCTGTCCATTCGAAACGCTTTCCAGGATTCTTTAGAAACATATTTTTTTAGCTAAATTTAATATTCACTCCAGACATTTGACGTGTGATTTTACTAACGTTACTTCAGCCCATTTTTACCTTTCCTTTGGCCCAGCCCATACTTTCCAGCATCTTCTGTCCGAATTTAGACTCATCGTTGCTCCACGAGCTGTTTCTGGGGTCCACAGACCACTTCTGTTTACGACGAGCTGATAAAACATGAAAATCATGACAGATGTAAGTTTACAAAAACGTGAACGACAACATTAATAACAGATTACGTTTCATGTTACGTTTCTAACACAAAGAAACATGTTATAAATGTCACAGGGGTGTTGTGTATAGTTTGAAGTACAGTATAAAGTCGAATATAAGTATTTGACAACTCATGATGTTAAAGAGCCACGGCGACTAGCCTGCTAGCAAACATGCTAAACAACGCGGAGGAATATCGACTTTAAAATACGATATTCATCCAAATCAAATACACATCCATAATTCAATTTGACAAAAACCGACAACTAATATTTTAAAGCATATAACACTACGCTAAAATACATTCTAAATTGTAAACTCACGTTCGGCAAGCATGGACATCTTAAGGGGTCCTTGAACACATGGAGGAACAGGCAGGTTGTCCTATTTGTGCCTGATTCAAAATGACTGTATTGCACTTCTGTCGTCTCAAATATTACAATATTATTATATGATTTGTAATTATTTAAAGAAACAACAAATTATATCATAAACGTGAATTTAGGTTTTTACCCCATTAGTAGCTACAAGTCATCGTATTTGCACACTTTTGTAACAGTAGATGGCGTAAGTGGTTTACTTTAATAAATTAATAACTATTAACTGATCTAAGCTTTTAGCTTTTACAAATTTTGTTTTGTTTCTTTAATGATATTTTATTTTTAATAACAGTGGTAGCTAATATCAGGATCTTAAAATTTACATTTTCATTGTAGCAACATTTATTTTTCATTGGCCAGAGTTGCTTAAATTATATTTTTAAAGTAGTTAAGATGACATTGATATCAACGAAAAGGTAAAGTAAATGCCTATTAATGAAGATGTGAATTAATATGGTCCTTTTTGCTGAGCACTTCTGTTACTCTCTTGTGTATCTCAGCATTGAGCTGAAGATCAAGTGATTACTGTAGCAACCAATGCAGATATTGAGACACTGTCTGAATAAACAGATCAAATTTCATTACTTACAAAATTACACTGTGGACAGTCAGTCCCAAAGATCAGATCTGAAAACCCACTCAAATTATGTGCAATGCAAAGTAACTTGTATTGTATTCATATCTTAAAAGTGATTAAAAAAAATGAAGAATATTTTAAAAACTGTACTTGCAGATAATATAATATTAATTACATAAAAGGCCACTTAAGTGTACTTAATGAGAGCATAAAAAGGTTCAATGAGTTTGTATAGAGACGGTTCTTGGATCAGTTTTAAAGAACGCTTGCCAAAGAAGCTCCTTCCTCCTAAAATGTAATCAAAAAAATATTTTTTCAAAAAAAAAACTTTTTTTTTTGCATCATCTGACCATAAAACTTTTGAAAAGTAACTGACACTACTGGAACTTCAAACGGGATGGGTTATATAGTCAGATGAAACAAAAAAGCAGCACACAGGGGTAAAAAGTACCCCATGTGTACAATGGTTAAATATAATCATTAAATTAAATTAAATATAAAGATGTACAGAAGTCCTACTTACGTTGGTCAAAAAGCACTCTCAAGTTCAAATAATTGCATTTAATATAAATTTATAAATTTTCATTTAATTGTAAATTTTTTCATTTCATTTCATGAAAATCAGAGTCCAGTTGCTGTTTTTCAGGCAAGACTCCAATTATTTGTGCTTTGCACAACTTTTTTTTTTTTATAAATTTGTCTAAATTGCAGCGATAAAATATAAATAATCAGCCATAAATATCATAATGTCACAAGCATGTAATTACCTCCAAATTTATTGTGTTCTCTAATTATTGGGTTTATTTCAGTTTTAGACACAAGCTAACAATTACCAGAGAATCCTTGTGTCTGTTTGGGCTTCATTTCTGAAAATGAGCTGAATAAACTACAGATGGATGATTCGTTTACTTTCATTTAATGACAGATTGAAATATAGTTTGATATAGCAAGAAAATCAGTTACACTAAAGTCCAATTCTCACTATGCTTATCATCATGCATATTACTGGATATTGGGTGTTTATTATACTTATAAAGCACATATTAATGCATTATTCTGCATGATCATATTCTACATCCCTCAATCCTACCAATACCTAAACTTAACAACTACCTCACTAACTATTAATCAGCAGTAATTAGGAGTTTATTGAGGCAAAAGTCATAATTAATAGTGAGAATTGGACTCTAAACCTAAGTGTGAGCAGAAAATCATATCCTGTTACAGGTCAAACTCTTTAAAGCTGGATTTAGAAATACTTTCTTACAAGGATGAAATTTCATGATCCATTTTGGACAACATATACGGTAGTTTCACTGCAGTGGGAAGCGTGTGGTTATGGAGGTGTAGACTGATCTTTATCCCGAGGTTAAAGAGTTCATCTTCTGTCTGTGGTGAAGAAGAGTCTGTGCGATTAATGTCTTATTGAATTCCCATTGATCCCGCTGTACGCCGCTCAACCACGGAGGTGAACGTGTCACAGACTGAACTGCCATTAGTAATCAATCAGAACTGTGAAAGAATGGGATGTGCTGGAGCAGATATATCAATATTTATCTGAAAATACTGCATGCGCTAAATACATTCATTTTGCTGCCCGATTGTTTTTAAAATGCATTAGAGACACTTTTTTTGTGACAATATGTTATAAGATATCTAACATACAATTAACCCATCATGAAAAGTAGCTCATTTTAATGCATCAAATGTCTGTTTTTATTATTTTTAGCAACAACAACAACAAAAAAAAAAGTTTAAGAATCAAGCATATAATCTCTTTCCACTTTTCTCCATTTTTACACAGACTGAAGCTTGACTGCAAGTTACTGTAAGAAAAATGTTATACATTTTGTCTATTTCATTTTGATGTTTGACAAAGTTTAGCAATGATAACCTATTCGTGGAAAGTGTCTGAAAGACCAGTATACGTTTTTTTTTTTTTTTTCATTCAAAAGACAGTCATCAGACCACAGCAATATGGAAGTCCTTATATGGTCGTTGAGGATGACTGCTATGTGTTTCCACAGCAACAGGTTACCACGCGTCAGCTGCAACACAGAGTTTTTTGGCATTCCCCTCTTTAAAAGGATTAGTTCACTTCCGATTTCAAATGTACTCACCCCCATGTCATCCAAGATGTTTATATCTTTCTTTCTTCCTTCAGTGGAAAAGAAATGAAGGTTTTTGAGGAAAACATGCCTGTAGACTTCCGCCTACGTCACGCATGATCTTTCCAACATGATTACATAATGCATGCATCTCACAGCAGTGCAAGACGAGCATTTGTGATTAAAAAGTATATAATTTTTATTTATTTTTTAGAAAATGGCCAATGGTTTCTCTAGATAAGACTCTTATTCCTCGTCTGGATCATGTAGAGCTCTTTGAAGCTGCACTGAAACTGACATTTGGACCTTCAACCCGTTGAACCCCAGTGAAGTCCACTATATGGAGAAAAATCCTGGAATGTTTCCCTCAAAAACCTTCATTTCTTTTTGATTGAAGAAAGAAAGACATGAACATCTTGGATGACATGGGGGTGAGTGAATTATCAGGAAATTTGAATTCTGAACTGAACTAATCCTTTAAGGAACCAACCAGGAGTGTTACTGATCTTCTCTCAGCACAGACAGATTGTCAGCTCTGATATTCAACAGCATGTTGACTAAGAGGTGTGTACATGAGGAGGCGTGTCGACACAATCAGTGGTTACACAACATGACACACCTTAACAGGAAGTACAAAAGACCGTCTCTGGCTGTGCTCTGCCTCCACCAGACATGTGAACTTCATTGCTCAGTTCTAAGAAACACAACGGGGGTTTCTTGAGTCAGGTGTACAAGAGCTCCTGAGAAGAACGAGTGGGAGGAGGTTATGCTGTCATACGGTACCATGCAAATGAGTGTTATGCAATGTTTGCATAACATTTAGATTATGGTAAACATTGTGGTCATGTAAAAGATGGATGTTCACAGCAATCATAGGATTTGAAAGTTGGAGGGTTTTACTCTACAAACCCAACATCCAAGAAACTGCCTGTAGACAAGTCATGTTTCTGACATGATTTAGTAAATAATTGTTTGTTTTGTCCCTCTAGCCAAAATAAATATATAAATAAAAATGCATGCATTTTGCGTAAGAACATTGTTTCGGTTGTGCTTCAGCTCTGTGTAACTGTGTATGAATATAACCCTCTGTTAGAGAGCTATATGTCAGTTTATCTGTTCAATAAAACACCTACGTAATCTCCACATCGCTTTCAAAAGATTTAAAATCCCTCAGTTTTCACCATCTCCATGAAGCCAAGCTAATGTTGGTTCTTGTTTTATTACGAGATCTGTTGCGTTCTCTTTTTTTGCCAGCAGATTCTCCTCTGTTCTGCGTTTGTTTAAAATGTCAACCTTTCTCGCTCATTGTGACAACTAACTTCTGCTAGTACCACACCAGACACGCGCCAAAGAGCTGGTGTGGTGAAAAAAGGGTCTCCTGCAGTGATCCCATTGCTTCCACAGACTTTTAATGGGTCGTATTTTTAGCGCCTGCATGGTTATATTTCCTGCAAAATCATGTTATGATTTATATAGTTTAAAATATGTTATAATGACCTTTTAAATGACATGGTTCATAACTGAAGCTATAGGTTGTAAAATCAAGCATTTCTCGTTCTGTTTTTTTGTTTTTTTTAGTTAGCTTATGTACGAGCATAGCATACATCTACCTCATTAGCTTGCTAGCTTAGTTCATATTATATTAGGTATGCTTTCAATATAGTTCACAATTACATTTAAAATTAATGATGTTTGTGTGTACTTAGCATATTATATACTATACCACATTGCTATTATTGTTTAAAATTGATATTAAATTACTTTTACAAAACATAGTGTGTTGCAACAATCCTTATCCTTATTCATATAATTAATTTTTAGACATGGTTGTGTTTCCAGTTTGTTTTATTATGCAATACATAGGCATTAATTTTATATTTCAAGCATGTTGTTTGTGCACTTAATCTAACAAACATCATACAATAGTAAAATATGTTATAATTGGTCAAGATATCGTGATAAAAACTTTTGATCAGGCATTACCTCCTGGGTCCTAAAGGAGACCCGATTCATTTATTATTTTATGTTTGGAAATATACTTTTTTTTTTATTATTGAATTGTTTGTTTGATGTTTATTTAATGCATATTGCTGTCAAAACCACTCAAATCATTCATATTTATATTACTTTAATTGTATAATAATAATAATAATGGATGCTATTATTATTATTTACCTTAATATTATATACTGCTACATTAGGTGACACCAACAAAAGTAACTTTATCAGTTGTAAATATCTTGTTAAATGTAACTACATTTTCACTTTCTTTTACATTTCCCCACATTTTGGTGGTTAAGTAGAGGTCATGTTTGTTTTAATTCATACCAGTGAGGATCCCAGATAATGTGATGTGTGACAACTTCTGCAACGATGTTATTAAATTACGGAGTTATGAAATGATGGAACGTTATGAAATGACGGAATTATGTAAAAACTAAATTTTGCAACAGTGTTATTAAACAAAGGGTTTATTATTATATCAGATTCAGAAAGAAGTAAAATAAACCAGTTGCAGTAATGTATATGAATACTTTTGTTACAATATGATTGTCTAGAAAATGAATCACTTCAAGTGTAAACCTGTCTTTATTGTGTCACATTACTTTATGTCACACCATCGCTCACATTGGGCAACAGTGCAGACAAACAACGCTATTTGTGTTCACATATCACCTGATCATACGTTACGTGAGGTTCAATTTCATTTGGAAGAACTGCTGACAGTTAAAATTGTGCTCAACTGAAACTCGGCCGGTGCATACCTCTCACATTACAGGTGCTAAAGTGGCTTCTTTGCCATGCACCCCACCATAAAACCATGCAATCTTTTTCATTTTTGCAGTGTTCGTGCTAGAGACAGAAAACTTCAAAGAATCTTTTGACAATAACTACAAAACTTCCTCTAGCATAACACAATCTACAGTTAGTCAGCATTGCCGAGTACTTACATAACTTATTTATCATATAACTACCGCCCATATTATTGCCCCACTTTATGAAAGAATGGTAAATCTTTTGTAACTAGATATACTGTACAAACAGGCATTATATAACTTGCAAAGTTGTACATTGCAATCTAAAGAAAAAGGAGACTTGATCTAAAGGCACTAAAATATTTACGTGGCACAACTCCAATTAAAACATGCAAAGGCATTGCTGTGGATAAGGACAATAACTCAAATGGCTCAGTGATAACTTAGTGAAATTATAGTCTTAAATCAATGCATTATGTACTAATCACCTTGATCAGAAGTGACAAGACATGCACTGCAGTGTGGATGTGCATTAATGCGGTCATTATCACTGTAAGAGAGACTGCCATCAAAAAGTTGATCATGTTTCCCACAGAAGTTATAAATAAAATGTTTAATGTGGCTAACATGATACTCAACTGAGTAATACTTAAAGCTGCAGTTGCGGAATTATCATCTCTATGTGGGTTGTGCATCGGCACGGCTCCTCAGCGCAGATGAATCTAATGTTTGCTGTCAGTCACCGCACCGGTGTGGATACCGTACTTCAGATTCACCGATTCTATGTCTTGGAAGTATGACCAAAATAATAATTTTCAACGGAAAATGTCATCTGAACAAGTAACATGTCTGCCACTTTGTTCTGACCAACTGAGATAAAAGCATTACAATAAATCGTGCTGACAATGCGTGATCAAAGCGTGAAAATTATTATAATTGTTATATTTTGTTCTCAAACTGTTAATGTTAACAACATCAGCATGTGCGTGAATTAGCGTTACCTACAGATTTCAATTTCTGTACAGTATAATCTGTAACGTTAATTTGTCATACCATACAATATGCCATCAAAATGATAAGTTGCAACATGCAATATAGCCTACAAGCTAGCCTGGGACTCTTCTTTATGTAAACAGACGTGACGTAATGACGCAAAGAAGAACGGCGGCATGTTCGAAATTCCCGCGGAAACCTACCAGTACCACCCGAATTAGAAAACATTATTGCGAGCTTGCCGTTGTGAATCGCGGGTGAACACTGTGTGACTTTGGCTACTATTTGGTCGTCCGAGACAAATTTTGAGAAGCCTAAAAGATTCCTATAATCCTAGGCTAAAATCTATAGTCCTTGATCGTTAATTAGTTTGACATGTTCACCGACAGCAGATTAATGACCATTGCGATCAAATTTTACCTCCGATGAAATTCTGGCAGTGTCAGATTTGGTGCACAGTCCTTCATGAGGATCATGTTCAAGCAACAATCGTAAAGGACTATTATAAATCGCACAGTGTGCACCAGGCTTAAGGTGAGGTGATAGTTTTGAATAATGGCTGGTTATGTCTGTGTATATATATATATATGTGTATATATATATATATACACATACATTATATATATATATGCATATAAAGACTCATGAAAATGAGAGACAAAGCACGGTGTTAAAGATAAAAAAGCTTTATTGACAAGTTTCGTGATCATAAGAACAAAACATGTTGATGCAAAGCTTGACTAAAAAATAATAATTTAAAGTTGTTTCCCACTCTCCCCTTCATATGGGATAATATATTCCCTGTGGGAAAACATTTATGGGCAAATGCAAGATGTGAGAGAAATTGCATTTAACAAAAAGTGTGGAGCAAGTGCGAAACTTGCAATTTATTTGTGAGCAGTCTGAATAAATAGATAGTGCACAAGAGAGGGAAAGCAACCAAGAGGGATATGATAATGTCATTTATCATGACGACCCCACTTTCCCTGAGGACCTGCATTTGAGTCCCACCCTGTTCAAACCACACAATCTTTTGTCTGTTTATTTTAGAATGGGCTGCAGCTGCTGGAACTATTCCTATTACTTTTATTCCCATTAGTGTGAACATGGCCTTTTCCCTCATATATTATGTTCTTCTGCAAAGGTACAGTAAAATTATTTATCTTAAATAGAAAAAGAAAAAAAAAAAAAAAGAGAGAGAGAAAAGAAACTCAGAAAGAGAGCTGAATTTGGGAAGGCAAGTTTTAGGAGCTGCGACATTCATTTTTGGATTTTCATATCTGTTTGGTTTACGTTTCCTGGAGACATAATGATCCTATCTCACTAAATGCAAAGCACAAGCGGATCACATTGGGTTTAAACCAATTCCTTTTCTCATTTTCCAACATTTAGCTTTCAAAATACCTGTGCGGTTTTCAACCCTGACTAGAAAAGAGACCAGACCTCTTTGTGTAATCTGCAGTTATACATACATAACCTGTGCTAGTCCATACAGCAGACACAAAAGAGAACAGGAATATGATTATTTACAGACCATGGATCTCTCTTCTGCATCACTATAAATCTTTGTAATATGTACATATTTCCATTGTCCATGAGCAGACTCAGTTGGCCTGAGCGATGCGGGAGTCTGAGCCGATGAAGTTGAGCATCGTCTGGACTAACTCCGGCAGATCGTAGTCGTGCTTCCAGCTCCAGTCATTGCGGGCGTTTGAGTCATCAAAGTTCATGGGCCAGCTGTCAGCTACGTAGACAAAAACAAGATCATGCTCAATATTTTGCACCATTTATTTACACCAAATGTTTGCTGATGGTTCTGAGGCTCATACCTATAGCCTGTCGTACAGAGTCGATCTCATACGTGACCTGAAGGTCGGGCAGCTGTTTCTGGACCTCGTTTGCAAGTTCCTCTGGAGTGAAGCTCATGGCATTGATGTTGTAGGTGCGCATACTGAGCGTTTCCGCCGGCGCCTCCATCACCTCCAGCGTGGCCCGCAAACAGTCGTCAATGTACATCATGGGCAGCCGTGTATCTGGCTTCAGGTTGCACTCAAACTTGCCGGTCTTGACGGCGTCGTGGAAAATCTGCACGGCATAGTCTGAAAAAAAGCCAAAAGAAACAGACTTTCGTTACTTTTTTTTTTTTTTTGGCCAGCAGTCTCGACTGACGCTTATCTAGGTGTAACAGTAAAACTGTAACAGCTGTTAAAGTACTTTTCAGGTTTTCACATGTGACTTCAGGCAGCTGGGGAGGTGTGGTTCAAATAGCCGGCTGGCATTGGTGCAGGCTATCAGTATATCTAAAAATACTTGAAGAGAACAACACCCCGTTCTGAGCATGTGCCAGTTGCATAACTTCATTTACGTACGTGAGCAAGGTCATGTGCAGGGCCTAAAACTAAGGTTTTGCCTCAGCTGCCAATGGCTGGTGAAAATGGCCATAAATATTTTTTTTGCAAAAACAGGCAGTGAAAATTCACAATTCTCTATTCCAGTTTCGATACCAGAGCTAAACCTACTAGCCTTACTAATATAAATTTAAAACATTATTAAAGAAAAGTAAACAGACAGTAATAAAATAAGAAACAAATAATCAAATTACAAGCAAAAGCACAAATAAATGCAATATAACAAATATACAAATGAAATAAACGGCGCTTTTCATGTTTTTCAGGTTGGTCTGACAGTAGATTTCAGGTAGAGAAATTTAATAAAGTAAAGAAATGTAAACAGTCTTCACTGTATAAATTAAACACCCATTTATTATTAAAGTTACAAAAGTTAATCAGTCAAGAGCAGTGAGTCATTTTATCTTTGTCCTCTGTTGTTCGATTAACATTAAAAACACATACAGCAGCGGGAATATTAGGCTGCTGTCACTTTAAGAGCGAATTCACAGATCTAATATACTGATACTGTTACACATGCATTTACTTTCTCAAATGTTTACGTTCACTTAAGACATAACTGACTATTTACTAGGATTTTTGAGTGAATTTGTGCACAAGAAGATGTGAAAGAGCTCAGTTTAGTATTCGCACGCTGTCTGAGAAGAGGCTTTCTGTGCACGTGCTTCGTATGTTTGCGCACACAAAACATTCAAACAAAATGAGCGCCCTTACTTACGCTTAAATATTTAAATTGTCAAGGCTTAATCCTTCATGATGATGCAGCGCTGACCCGTCAACTGTCCCGAGCATCGTTCACCTTCATGCATTGTTAGAATTCATAAAAATTTTACCGGCCAAATGGCGAGTGACACCGTTTTTATATTCTCGCCAACATAGATTTTTACTCGCATTTGGCAATTGGCGAGTGTTAATTTTAGGCCCTGCCCTAGTGATTAATTTTACATTAAGATTAATTTTGTGCCAAGTATACTACAAATACATTCACATATTTATGTGCTAAATAAAAATACCCTGCAATTGTACTTTTGGTATACTAAACCGGTATTAAAGTCTGCTACATTGGAACAACTCATTTTGTACTTAATGCACTTTAATTGGGCAGAAGTAGTGCTGAGGTCCAACTAAAGATATACTGAAGTATATTCGAATGTGCTGGTACACTTTAAATATCATGCATTTAAAGACTGATATTATATAAAGATCATAAAATCCTTATTAATAGTGATATTAAAACACTTTTAGGCACAATATTAAGAAATGTGCATCGTGCAATAAAGAAATACTCCAAATAAAGTCTTAAGTGATATGTCAGTAAATATGTTAATGGATTTGAAGTGTACTTAGTAGGAAATAAATGTATTTTAAATAGATTTTGATATAGTTTTTTTTTTTTTACTAGGGTTGTCTTTTGGAAAAAGTTCAACATACCTGTCGTGCCACCGCCGGGCTGCGAGTCTGCAGAGATGATGCCGGGATACCGCAGACAGCGGAAGTCAAGGCCATAGCGGTGGTGGTAGTACTAGGGAGAAAGAATCATGGGTAAAGATTAACATTCTGAGTGACAAAGCCCAGAAAACAGGTGAAATACTTTTCATATGTACTGAAATAACAGTGACCCGTGTCTTACCTCCCCCATGAGCTCCGCATGGACTTTAGAGACGCCATATATGGTACGTGGTCTCTGCACACAGAGGTCAGGTGTGGGGTTTCGAGGTGAAGTCGGTCCAAAGGCACCAATGGTGCTGGGCACAAAGAGCCGAAGCCCGTGTTCTGCTGCAATGTCTAGAATGTTGTGTAGTCCTACAGGGGGAAAAAACATTTTAAAATGTATTTACATTTTCAAGTTAAGCTATTTTAATAGTAAGATCAAAGCAGTTGAGAATAAATAAAAACACTATATATCTTTCTGAAATTCGTAACATTTTCCAGTTTAAAAACATCTATTAAAGTACTTTAATGAAGTAGATTATTATGAGAAGTATAAAGAATGTTAAATCTAATTGTATTGTCTAAATCAGCCACTAACAAAACATACAGGTAAAATCTTACCTGTGATGTTGACTGCTCGTGCCAGTGCCACATTCGATTCCCCGACGGCACTTAGAAGAGCACTGTAATGCACTAACCAGGTGATCCTGTTATTTACTACGATCTCTCGCAAGTTCTTGTAGTCCAGAATGTCAGAGTAGATGAAGGGTCCTGTGTGGAAGTGGTTGAGAAAAGTTAATCGACATCTGTCAAAGCTCTGTGCCTTGAGTATTGCATATATTATAAAGTTTAACTGACTGATTATGGGAAAAATTAGGTTAAAGTACTAAAATAAATGCTAGGAATTCACCTGTTCTAGTAATCAATTTTCTAAGCTACTAATTATAAGAGATTTTACAGAATCTACAATTAAAATAATTAGCATTTCTTTACTGATCTAAATTACCTTAAAGGGTTAGTTCACCCAAAATTGTAAATTCTGTCATTTATTACTCTCCCTAATGTCGTTCCACACCCATAAGACCTTCAATAATCTTCAGAACACAAATTAAGATATTTTTTGATGAAATCCGATGGCTCAGTGAGGCCTGCATAGGGAGCAATGACACTTCCTCTCTCAAGATCCATTAATGCACTAAAAACATATTTAAATCAGTTCATGTGAGTACAGTGGTTCAATATTAATATTATAAAGTGACGAGAATATTTTTGGTGCGCCAAAAAACCAAAATAATGACTTATTTAGTGATGGCCTATTTCAAAACACTGCTTCAGGAAGCTTCGGATCATAATGAATCAGTGTGTCGAATCATGATTCAGATTGCGTGTCAAACCGCCAAACTGCTAAAATCATGTGACTTTGGCGCTCTGAACAGATGATTCGACACGCTGATTCATTACGCTCCGAATCTTCCTGAAGCAGTGTTGTGAAATCGGCCATCACTAAATAAGTTGTTATTTTGGTGCACCAAAAATATTCTCGTCGCTTTATAATATTAATATTGAACCACTGTACTCACATGAACTGATTTAAATATGTTTTTAGTGCATTAATGGATCTTGAGAGAGGAAGTGTCATTGCTCCCTATGCAGGCCTCACTGAGCCATCGGATTTCATCAAAAATATCTTAATTTGGGTTCTGAAGATGAATGAAGGTCTTACGGGTGTGGAACGACATGAGGGTGAGTAATAAATGACATTATTTTCATTTTTGGGTGAACTAACCCTTTAACATACGGAAATGATAAATTATCCTTAACAATAACTCTCCAAACTACATCTGCTTTAAATGGATATGGTTTATGTAATGTAATGATAACATAACAAACCCATAGAGTCACCTATAGAGAACTAATAGAGAATAAAGTTATATATTAAGAAATCATAAGCTTTCATTTGAGAGACGTACCACTGTGAAAGACGTTGCTTGGTGGTTTCCTGATATCTGAGAGGATCACGTTGTTTTTTCCAAATCGCTTCCTATGAAACAGGAACAGCTTTCATGTAAAAATTAAGTTTTACACTTACAACTGCATCTGTAAATGCAAAAACTGAACAGATTTTACTGTAACGTACATACCTTAAGAGTTTAGCGAGCCCAACACCTAGTTGCCCGAGGCCGCCTGACAGAGAGAGAGAAAAAATGAATGATCAAATATTCTGCAAAAAACACAGTAGGGAAGTCAGGAACCACCCTTCTTAAAAACATGCTAAAACATGGTGAGAATTACACAAGCGCCTACTTTTTAAACAAATTGATCCGGTCATTTTCATACCTGTGATGAGAACTTTGGGGTGGTCCGTCTCAGAGAAGGACACAGAATGAAAGCTGGCATCAGATCCGGAGGTGACCTGACGCGGGGAAAAGCTGATGTTGCGTATCGCCACCGTCACGGGCTGACATCCACACGCAGGGGCCAGCAGGGCCTGCTTCGCCACCTTACTAAGGGCTCTGACGACTGGCATACTCAGTTACCTGCAAAAACAAGAGGATAGACAAGCGTTGAGAATAGTTTGAACGGTCATCATTTACTCACCATCATGTCCTTCCAAACCTGTATGACTTTCTTTCTTCTGTGGAACAATGATGTCAGCCTTAGTCACCATTCACTTACAGAGCATTTTCTTCAACACAATGGAGGTGAATGGTAACTAACATTGTCATTCTGCCCAACTTCTTTTCTTTTGGTCCATAGAAGTAAGTCATACAGGTTTGGCTATATATAAAGGCTTTGGATTAACATTTCGAGTCAAATATCGAACATATGTTTCTTACATCAAACTTAATCACATGAGGCTCAGTACAGGCAATGTACATACGTGAAATCTAAACAAACTTGAATGAATTAAATGTAGCGTAATGCGCCTCAAAGTTCATCTTTCGTTTAAATTCATCCAATAAACTAGAGAATACAGTACATTTCCAGGTTGTCATCGTCGAACCTACCTTGCAAACGTAAAGGCACGAAAGGAATGAAGGATGTAATTTGAGTCATATTTATACGACCCCGCCTTCGTCGCCAGCCAATCAGAACACGAGAACTGTGCACGGGCACCACGCCGAGCACTGTGGCAAGAAGCCGAACTCATCCTTCAACCTGACCTCTAAAGCCTTCATTGTGCCAAGTCTGTGCAGACTGTTCTGTTCACGTCCACTGTTTTTGCTGAACAATACGATTACACACAACCAGAGCCGTATATCAGCCGGTTTGATCTTGAACGGAAAGGTCAGTCAGTCTTCTGGGAATTTAGATCAGTTTCGACTGGTTGTAAAAGGCTTTTCCATAGGGTTAAGTTGCACCGTTGATATGGCAAGCCGTTTTAGCATTTATTCATTCTCAGGATATGAATTCTTGATAACAATTCAATTTTCACTAGTTAAAATGCTAATTTTTGATATCAAGAATTACATTTCCACTAGTAAAAACTATAATTATTGATATCTGTAATTGTATTTTCACTAGTGAAATGTCACCATAGGCTGCCATTCAAATTCAATTGTTGATATCAAGAATTGATTTCTTACTAGTTGAAATTCCAATTTCACATATCAGAAATACAATTCCTACTAGTAAAAATGCAAATTTTTGATATCAATAATTCAATTGTCACTAGTTGAAACGTCAGTTCTTGATATCAACAACTGAATTGCGACTAGAAAAAAAATGTTCATTTTTGATATCAGAAAACGTATTTCTGATATCAATATAATTTCAGATATCTAACATGGCTTTCTTACTAGTAACAATCACATTCATGACTAACATTGTCACTAGTCACAATCAAAGTATTGATATCAAAAATTAACATTGTTACTATTGCAATTCAATTGTTGATATCAAGAACTGACATTTCAACTAGTGACAACCGAATTATTGATATAAAAAATTTGCATTTTTACTAGTAGCAATGTAATTATTGATATCAAAAATATGATTTTTACTATTAAGAATTGTATTTCTGATATGTGAAATTGGAATTTCAACTAGTAACAAATAAATTCTTGATATCAACAATTGAATTGTTACTAGTAAAAATTTTCATTTTTGATATCTGAAAACGTATTTCTGATATCAATATAAATTCAGATATCTAAAATGGCTTTCTTACTAGTAACAATCACATTCATGATATCAGAAACTAACATTGTCACTAAAGACGATCAAAAATTAACATTATTACTTCAATTGTTGATATCAAGAAGAAATATTTGCACTAGTAACAACGATTATGACTTTTACTAGTAAGAATTGTATTTCTGATATGTGAAATTGGAATTTCAACTAGTAAGAAATCAATTCTTGATATCAACAATTGAATTTGAATGGCAGCCTATGGTGACATTTCACTAGTGAAAATACAATTACAGATATCAATAATTATAGTTTTTACTAGTGGAAATTGAACCGTTGATATCAAGAATTCATATCCTGAGAATGACTAAAAGTTAAAACGGCTTGCCATATCAATGGACATAATCCTGGTTGACTTGGCTTCGTTCATACTTTATCCTGGGTTAGTCTTTAATCCTATGTAGACGTGTTTCGAGATTGTAAGCCCATATTAAAGTTCTTATTTTCTTATTTATTAGACTAAGACAGCACGCGACGAGCACGCGCGGACCCTTATTAATAAATCTGTGCCCAAATGTCGCCACGTAGACCCACTTATATATTCACATATCATACAGACAAAATAATACGGTCTCTTCATAACCCATTTAACCAGTCTGCTGCCGTTTTTCGCCATTTTTTATCCGTGTTACTCGGAAATGGAGACTAAACTGCGAATATTTAAAGAGATGAGCACTTCAATGATAGATTATCTGTTGCTACACAACTCGCTGTATCATTCTTGTGGCTTTGCCACTTCATTTCGGCCAAGTAGTTTAATAACCCAGAGTTTCAAAATGACAAGTTATCTAACCCAGGGTTAAATCTAGCCTTTATAGCTGTAAGGCGGACTATGTGAGGAACGTGAGCAAAGTGACGTGCTCACGACGACGACACCCATGAATGAACGTCTTAAAAAACATTATCTTGATTTATATACTCTTTGTTTCACATAAACCCTCAAATTTTGTAAATACTATCGGAACACTAAAGGGAAGTCTTAACGAGACAAAATGAGGAAGAGACAAAGACTCTTGCATTTTATCTTTCTAGTCAATGCCATAGGAAGGTTTTAATAGCAAAAAAAAAAAAAAATCAAAAATCAATCGATTTCAGTAAATGAATTCACTCACCTATTGACTAGAATTAGAATCAGCGATCTGGCCAAAAACGTGTTTTTCAGGTCGCCGTGAGCAGCTTTATCTGGTTTCCGTCAGTGATGCTCCTTCGGTATCTCCAGTATTGCATCAGCCCCGTGGAGGCTTTATACTCGCAGCGCAAGAGGCTTTCAAGAGAAGCCGGCTGCGCTCTGATTGGCCAGCGCTGGAGGTGAGGCCCTGGCCACGCCCCCCTGACGTCTGTAGCACTGAAACATGACGACTGAGGGTCTCTTCAGGGTGGCACATGTTCAACCACCCTCTTTGATTATGAGAGGGGGGTGGAAAGTGAGAGACAGAAAGCGCATAGTAAAGAGCTGCATTTTGCATTTCTTGTAATAGATTTTGTAATTTGATATGGAGGATCAAACCTACAAACAATGAGAATTTAATTTCTCTAAATTTAGTACGATTTTTAAAGTCAGCATGAAACAGAAGTTGCGATAGTATTTGTGACGTAGGCTATATCCGAGTGAAACGTGTGGTGAGAAATCCAGTCCCCCCCCAGGAATCGGGTCTCCTTTAGGACCCCAAATGATCCCATTGGTTCAATGGGTACTTTTAATGGGTAGTATTTTTAGTGCCTGATTATAATTCATGCAAAATCACGTTATGATTTATATAGTTTAAAATGTGTTATATTGAGCATTTGTGTCTTTTAAATCACATGGTCCATATACTACTATATAACTGAAGCTATAGGTTGTGAAATCAAGCATTTCTCGTTCTGTTTTTTAGTTAGCTTATGTACTAGCATAGCATACATCTACCCTATATCCGGTTGTTAAGTCTGACGTCACACGGCAGCGCTTCCGGGTCCTAACGCTCTATCTCATACCACAAGAAAACAACAAATGGTGCTAATATACAAACACGATGTGGTGTAATACTACAAAAAATATATAATTATAACCTTTATCTCCATACCAAAATTCCAGATGGCCAGACAATGATTCATCTTTTATAAATCGTTAAAATATTAATATCTGTGACGCTGTGAGCACGGAGACTGTTGTATAGACTGTAAGTATTTAAAATGTTTAAGTTTTTAAAATGATTGATGTTTAAAATGAATAAATAGCGCTCATAAACGGCCGCTGATGGCATTCTCAAGTGAAACGAGTCGAGGCTTGGACCCGGAAACGGCGTTCCTTACGTCACGACTTAACAAGCGGATAGAGGGTATGCATCGACGTCACTTTCCTGCCGGAACGCGCTGCCTCAGCTGGACCGAGTGGCAAAAGAACCTGCTGCGTGACTGGATTTAATAGAGGAAACAACGAAAACGTGAGTAAAACAAACGATTAACGTTACACTAAAGGTTGGACTCAAAAGTGTTTCTTATTTGTCAAATAAACCTAATCCATGGATATTGACATGCAGCCAGGAGTTGTGTTTCCTTACATTTATATGTGCCTGATTTCAACGTTGGGGAAATACATAAAGCAAATCTGCCTGTGAATATTTTATATAACTACAATATAGGTAGGTCTAAATCCGAGTGATCACTTATATCAATGTTATATATATATATTGTCCAGCCCTAAAACTTGTATAGTTTTTGTCAGTGTTTATTTAAAAACACCCAATTATGCAGAATATAAGATAGTAAATATTTAATTGATGAGTTGTCAACACAATATATAACAATACAATGTGATTTTACCTCAAAATCCAACATTTTGACACAAAATGATGCAAATCCATGTTTCTCTGCTGGAGTCCAGCTGTTTCTGTGAATTGCAGTGATCCATTTGCTTCTCTTTTCTGCAGCTTTCGGCAGTCTGTAAAATTATACCTCAGATTTCTTGTTAAATCTATTTGTACAGTCAATCGCAAAGCTCTTTGCCACTTTGAATGTGTTTTGTGTGATTTTTGCGGCATTCACGCTGAAAACCAATACTGCCACTCAGTGGGCGTAACCGCATTCATAACGGTCAACGGTGACGTCACATGCATACCCAGCTTAGCCTGCTAGCGTATTATATCAGGTATGTTTTTTGTTTCCAATGTAGTTCCCAATTATATTGGGCTTCGGCTTCTCGAGGAAGAAATTGTAGGGCGGGACTTGATTTTGTCCATCGGGATTGATGTCATGTGAGTGACAGCTTGCCCCGCCCTCGAGCCAGTAAACACATCATCAAAGATGTCGCTGCAAGAAGGAAGGTAAGTTATTTTGATTAAAAATTAAAGGGATAGTTCACCCAAAAATGAAAATTCTGTCATCATTTACTCACCCTCAAATTGTCCCAAACCTGTATGAATTTCTTCATTCTGCTGAACACAAAAGAAGATATTTTGAAGAATGTCAGTGACCAAACAGTTGGGACGCCATTGACATCCGTAGTATTATAAATTCATACAGGTTTGGAACAACATGAGGGAGAGCAAATGATGACAGAATTTTCTATCCCTTTAAGAGTGCACATTAATTAAATAGTATAAATCAGCCTTTTTTATTGTTTCTGCTATTTCCTCCCAATGCTTGGATGACAAGTCAGATCTATCACAGGTTATGGTCAGCCACACACCATCAATATGAGTAAGCTTTCCTGTAATGCTTCGAGGCCATTTCCTCTCAAATCAATCAATTCTTTACCCTGAAAATCTATTAAAATCTCAATTGCATCACTCCAGGTGTATTTATGAGGCTTCTCGATTTAAGAGATCAATAATAGGACAGATGTGTTGTGTGCAGGTCATGGAGCAAAAGAAGGACAAATCCTCCTCTTTCCACAAGGTTAAAAAGCATCTTCCAACATAGTGAATGAGTAACTTTTAGTTGTTTGTCCGAGGGGTTACTTCAGGTCTGCTACCGTCTCTGTGAGCCTAATGTGTTTATTAGACATTGTTTTTACAAAATTAAACATTATTTCCAGTCATTGACTCTGGTCATCGTCACAGCTCATGAGGTCCTCTATAAGGGGCATTTGAAACTCAAGTACACGTATATCTGCATTAGGCCCGTCCCCCAGGAAATACTGCTATGCTCCTGATAAAGAGCAGGGAAAGCTCACACATGTTTGTGTGATGAGAGATATGCTGCACAGCCAGTGGTTGTATATGCAGTGCAATGTAAAACTGTGTTGCTGTTAACCCTATACTTGTGACAAAAATGACAAACTCTAAGATATCTCACATACAACGATCAGACATGACATTATGAACACCTTCCTAATATTGTGTTGGTCCCCCTTTTGCTGCCAAAACAGCCCTGACCCGTCGAGGCATGGACTCCTCTAGACCCCTGAAGGTGTGCTGTGGTATCTGACACCAAGATGTTAGCAGCAGATCCTTTAAGTCCTGTAAGTTGTGAGGTGGAGCCTCCATGGATCGAACTTGTTTGTTCAGCACATCCCACAGATGCTCGATTGGATTGTGGGGAATTTGGAGGCCAAGTCAACACCTCAAACTCGTTGTTGTGCTCCTCAAACCATTCCTGAACCATTTTTGCTTTGTGTCAGGAGCATTATCCTGCTGAAAGAGGCCACAGCCACCAGGGAATACCATTTCCATGAAAGGGTGTACATGGTCTGCAACAGTGCTTAGGTGTCAAAGTAACATCCACATGGATGGCAGGACCCAAGGTTTCCCAGCAGAACATTGTCCAAAGCATCACACTGCCTCCGCCGGCTTGCCTTCTTCCCATAGTGCATCCTGGTGCCATGTGTTCCCCAGGTAAGCGACGCACATGCACCCGGCCATCCACGTGATGTAAAAGAAAACGTGATTCACCTTCTTCCATTGCTCCGTGGTCCAGTTCTGATGCTCACTGTTGAGTCTTTCGGCGGTGGACAGGGGTCAGCATGGGCACACTGACTGGTCTGCAGCTATGCAGCTCCATACGCAACAAACTGTGATGCACTGTGTATTCTGACACCTTTCTATCAGAACCAGCATTAACTTCTTGAGCAATTTGAGCTACAGTAGCTCGTCTGTTGGATCGGACCACACGGGCCAGCCTTCATTGAGCCTCGGCCGCCCATGACCCTGTCGCCGGTTCACCACTGTTCCTTCCTTGGAGCACTTTTGATAGATACTGACCACTGCAGACCGGGAACACCCCACAAGAGCTGCAGTTTTGGAGATGCTCTGACCCAGTCGTCTAGCCATCACAATCTGGCCCTTGTTAAACTCTCTCAAATCCTTACGCTTGCCCATTTTTCCTGCTTCTAACTTTGAGGACAAAATGTTCACTTGCTGCCTAATATATCCACCCACTAACAGGTGCCATGATGAAGAGATAATCAGTGTTATTCACTTCACTTGTCAGTGCTCATAATGTTATGCCTGATCGGTGTGTGTGTGTATATATATATATATGTATATACATTTTATTTAAACTATATATTCTAGAATAGATACCATTTTGTTTGCTTTTTTCTCTGTAGCACATGTACCACCAGTAATTAGACCTTATCGGTCATTATCATGTTGCACTGATAAGACACTGTCAAACTGACTACTGGTAATTCATATTTTATTACCATTTATTGTTTTGTAACTGACTCTTACGGATGTCAGTTTAAATATGAAGGCTGTACATTAAACATCTTTTAATGCCCACAGAACATAACATACTTCAGTTAAACATTTGATCAATATTACATTTTGCAAAGCAAGGCATGATAATGTACATACACTTATAAGACAATTACACAAATCTTAATGATGCATGTCAGTTGATGCCACTGAAGTGCCAGAATGAATTAATAAAAAAATGATTAACTTGTGCACATGTATAAAAAAACCCAAAACAATAACGACTTGACTGTGTATACCCAGTCAAAACCTTCCTTAAACTAAAACACATTCATAAATGATGCAGTCTATTTTAAGATAAGAACCCACTGGAATATTAAAATGACCTTTATATGCTATGAGAGATGTGACAGTAGATTTAAATATTCACTTATTTATGAAACAAATGGTTTTAAAAACCTTAATGGCACAATGAGTGTATATCTTGATTTACTGAGATGTGAAATGATAGTTTTTGCAGTAAACGCCTCCAGAAGAACACGATCATGTCATTCATGGAGAACTGGAGGAAAATGAAATGCTTTTTTTCAGAACGGAAATTGTAATAATCCCAGTGGGCTTTATTTTTAGATGTTCCTAAACAACGGCTTTGTGTAGCCTAATAAAGATCTTCATCTTCACAAAAGAAAAAAAAGACTTTATGTAACAAAGAGTTCTAAAGGTTGCAGATGGAGATTTATGACACTGTTTTGATTCACAATATATAGAAAACAAATTTGTCTTTTTAAACAAAATACTAAATATTATTACTCTATACAAATATTACCCGTGCACAGAAGATTTGTAAAGCAAATAGTGCCACTTTTGGCAATCTCTTATTCATGTGGCCAGAGTTATGGAAGGCTATGTAAACCACCGCTGTTAGATTGAGATTATATTTAGAGCATCTCATAGTCAGTCTCTAATTCGTTCCCTTTCAAAACAGCTGTTTTATAGCTGTATTGTCTATTGCACTTTGTGACAAATGACAAAAAATGAAAAATGGCACATTAGCAGTCCCTTTTCTTTGAGAACATGTAAACCACAGCACCCAATTTACAATATCTAGTGAAATATATATTGTATATAATAACTAGCTAATCAATTCAAAGTGTTTACATTGAATAAGGAATAATAAGGATGAGTGTGGCATAGTGTTTGAGGAAGAAAACTACAGTGGTTAAGCAACAGATCTAGTGGCCATAGAGTAGAATCCACTGGAGACCAATGAAATATGTTAATGTGCATAAAGTTGAGCAGTGGAATCATAAGGAAAGAGAGAGGAGTGTAGATACATGTGCGTGGGACTCATTTCATTCTGTTGATGTCCTACGGTGTCTGCAGCGGGCTGTCCTCCGTCTCGAGCTGGGCCAGCTGTCTCCGCAGACTGTTCACTTTGTTCTGCAGCTCCTTGTTGTATTCTATAATATGGACCATCTCCTGATAGGCCTCATCCAAACACTTTGTGGAGCGATTCCAGCGAAGGAATATCCCTGTAGAGAAAACAAGACATGATGGGAATGTAAATATAGAAAGTAAATCTTGTCACAATGTGCCTGATATGCGATGATAAAATTTTGGGTTGCTGATCAATAAACTTTTGTTATTGTGTTACGCAGCACGATTGTGTTACGCGTGTTACGCAGCACGATTGAGCTTCAGCAAGAACCAATGAGGTTCATTCTCGTGTTACGCAGCACGTTTGAGCTTCAACAAGAACCAATGAGGTTCAATGAGGTTCGTTCTCGTGTTACGCAGCACGATTGAGCTTCAACAAGAACCAATGAGGTTCATTCTCAAGAAACAATGAGGTTCATTCTCGTGTTACGCAGCACGATTGAGCTTCAGCAAGAACCAATGAGGTTCATTCTCGTGTTACGCAGCACGTTTGAGCTTCAACAAGAACCAATGAGGTTCATTCTCGTGTTACGCAGCACGATTGAGCTTCAGCAAGAACCAATGAGGTTCATTCTCAAGAAACAATGAGGTTCGTTCTCGTGTTACGCAGCACGTTTGAGCTTCAACAAGAACCAATGAGGTTCATTCTCAAGAAACAATGAGGTTCATTCTCGTGTTACGCAGCACGTTTGAGCTTCAACAAGAACCAATGAGGTTCATTCTCAAGAAACAATGAGGTTCATTCTCGTGTTACGCAGCACGTTTGAGCTTCAGCAAGAACCAATGAGGTTCATTCTCGTGTTACGCAGCACGATTGAGCTTCAGCACGAACCTATGAGGTTCATTCTCAAGAACCAATGAGGTTCGCTCTCGTGTTACGCAGCACATTTGAGCTTCAGCAAGAACCAATGAGGTTCGTTCTCGTGTTACGCAGCACGATTGAGCTTCAGCAAGAACCAATGAGGTTCATTCTCAAGAAACAATGAGGTTCATTCTCGTGTTACGCAGCACGATTGAGCTTCAGCAAGAACCAATGAGGTTCATTCTCAAGAAACAATGAGGTTCATTCTCGTGTTACGCAGCACGATTGAGCTTCAGCAAGAACCAATGAGGTTCATTCTCAAGAAACAATGAGGTTCGTTCTCGTGTTACGCAGCACGTTTGAGCTTCAAGCAAGAACCAATGAGGTTCATTCTCGTGTTACGCAGCACGTTTGAGCTTCAACAAGAACCAATGAGGTTCATTCTCAAGAAACAATGAGGTTCATTCTCGTGTTACGCAGCACGTTTGAGCTTCAGAACAAGAACCAATGAGGTTCATTCTCGTGTTACGCAGCACGATTGAGCTTCAGCACGAACCTATGAGGTTCATTCTCAAGAACCAATGAGGTTCGCTCTCGTGTTACGCAGCACGTTTGAGCTTCAGCAAGAACCAATGAGGTTCGTTCTCGTGTTACGCAGCACGTTTGAGCTTCAGCAAGAACCAATGAGGTTCATTCTCGTGTTACGCAGCACGTTTGAGCTTCAGCAAGAACCAATGAGGTTCATTCTCGTGTTACGCAGCACGTTTGAGCTTCAAGCAAGAACCAATGAGGTTCATTCTCGTGTTACGCAGCACGATTGAGCTTCAGCACGAACCTATGAGGTTCATTCTCAAGAACCAATGAGGTTCGCTCTCGTGTTACGCAGCACGATTGAGCTTCAGCAAGAACCAATGAGGTTCATTCTCAAGAAACAATGAGGTTCATTCTCGTGTTACGCAGCACGATTGAGCTTCAGCAAGAACCAATGAGGTTCATTCTCAAGAACCAATGAGGTTCGTTCTCGTGTTACGCAGCACGTTTGAGCTTCAACAAGAACCAATGAGGTTCATTCTCGTGTTACGCAGCACGTTTGAGCTTCAAGCAAGAACCAATGAGGTTCATTCTCGTGTTACGCAGCACGTTTGAGCTTCAGCAAGAACCAATGAGGTTCATTCTCAAGAAACAATGAGGTTCATTCTCGTGTTACGCAGCACGTTTGAGCTTCAACAAGAACCAATGAGGTTCATTCTCAAGAAACAATGATTCTCGTGTTACGCAGCACGATTGAGCTTCAACAAGAACCAATGAGGTTCATTCTCGTGTTACGCAGCACGTTTGAGCTTCAACAAGAACCAATGAGGTTCATTCTCGTGTTACGCAGCACGATTGAGCTTCAAGAACCACTGAGGTTCATTCTCGTGTTACGCAGCACGATTGAGCTTCCGTAACAACCAATGAGGTTCATTCTCGTGTTACGCAGCACACGTTTGAGCTTCCGTAACAACCAATGAGGTTCATTCTCGTGTTACGCAGCACGTTTGAGCTTCAGCAAGAACCAATGAGGTTCATTCTCGTGTTACGCAGCACGATTGAGCTTCAGCAAGAACCAATGAGGTTCATTCTCGTGTTACGCAGCACGATTGAGCTTCAGTAACAACCAATGAGGTTCATTCTCGTGTTACGCAGCACAACGTTTGAGCTTCAGCAAGAACCAATGAGGTTCATTCTCGTGTTACGCAGCACGTTTGAGCTTCAACAAGAACCAATGAGGTTCATTCTCGTGTTACGCAGCACGTTTGAGCTTCAACAAGAACCAACTGAGGTTCATTCAATGAGGTTCATTCTCGTGTTACGCAGCACGATTGAGCTTCAGCAAGAACCAATGAGGTTCATTCTCAAGAAACAATGAGGTTCATTCTCGTGTTACGCAGCACGTTTGAGCTTCAAGAACCAATGAGGTTCATTCTCGTGTTATGCAGCACATTTGAGCTTCCTCAAGCACCAATGAGGTTCGTTCTCGTGTTACGCAGCACGTTTGAGCTTCAGCAAGAACCAATGAGGTTCATTCTCGTGTTACGCAGCACGATTGAGCTTCAGCAAGAACCAATGAGGTTCATTCTCGTGTTACGCAGCACGTTTGAGCTTCAACAAGAACCACTGAGGTTCATTCTCGTGTTACGCAGCACGATTGAGCTTCAGCAAGAACCAATGAGGTTCATTCTCGTGTTACGCAGCACGTTTGAGCTTCAACAAGAACCACTGAGGTTCATTCTCATGTTACGCAGCACGATTGAGCTTCAGCAAGAACCAATGAGGTTCATTCTCGTGTTACGCAGCACGTTTGAGCTTCAACAAGAACAATGAGGTTCATTCTCGTGTTATGCAGCACATTTGGTTCAAGCACCAATGAGGTTCATTCTCGTGTTACGCAGTACGTTTGAGCTTCAACAAGAACCACTGAGGTTCATTCTCGTGTTACGCAGCACGTTTGAGCTTCCTCAAGAACCAATGAGGTTCATTCTCGTGTTACGCAACACATTTGAGCTTCAAAAAGAACCAATGATGTTCATTCTCGTGTTACGCAGCACATTTGAGCTTCCTCAAGAACCAATGAGGTTCATTCTCGTGTTACGCAGCAAAACTGAGCTTCCGGAAGAGGTTTGTTCTTGTGCATCAAGCATGCCCGGTTGAGCTTCTGTTCATGTTCGCTGATCAATGTTTACATGTGAATAAAAGCCTAAATTCAATCAATCAAGTCTCTTCAGAAAATTTGAACTAAACCTCTCAATTCATCTGGATTAGTTTTGCATTCTCTTGTAGTTGCGTAGCTGTTTATGGAGGGATAGAAATCATTCAAATTTAATTTAAAATATCTTCATTTGTGTTTCAAAGGTCTTACTGGTTTGGAATGACATGAGGGTGAGTAATTAATGACAGAATTTTCATTTTTGGGAGAAATATCCCTTTAAAGGAACAGGGAACAAAACACTGCTGCTGCCATGGTGTTCCATATTTTTCCCCCCATAATGCTGTTTAAAGAGTAGACCTAGTAATATGGTTGGGCGATGTCTACCAAATTTGCATCAGACGATGACTACAGTGAAACATTGAGATGGACGATGGAATCATCTATCAGCCAAACCCTATAGTACGATACAATTTTCAGTGATAAACCCACTCTTACAATAACTTTTGATCCGACATTGTAACAACACAGTGAAGTTACACTTTAAATATAGTATCTTGGAGGAAATGTCACAAGCTGAAAAACACGTAAACGATGGCATTAAGCATAATCAATTGCACCTAATGTCTCAGCGTATGTTTACATGTGCAGTTATAATTAAGCTACAGTGTTTTTTTTTTTTTTTTTGCGTAGTTGAGCAGTCTTCATCTGCATAATCAAATATTTGAAGAATTAAATACACACTGCATAATACATACTCCTGTCTCGATCAAGCGCATAACACAGAGGCCAATTGTAGATTAACATACATACACATGCTGGACGAAGACAAGCTGCAATCACATTATATAGGTCTGTTAGTCTGAATAAAAATGAGAACAATTTCAGTCAGACTAAAGATTTTAACAATAAAGTACACTTCTTCTGACATGTAAATCTGGCATGTAAATTAACTTTTTGCAAAGCCATGCCATATCTTAAGGTTATGCATAAGGAAACCTTAAACATACAGTATGACTGGAATGTCTGTCACCACACCCATGTTTCTGAGCACACGTACAGCTGATAGTATGTCAGCAGCAGAGCGCACTGGTCAATACCCACCCAACTGTGAAATTAACATTAGATAAATGTTTCTCAAAGGACTTTGATGCTTAAATTCTTTGGGCACACTGTTCCCAATACTTTCAATTACTGCTAAACAGATCCTATCTTTTCATAGATTGTTTAAACTAGCTATTTTGGTGAAAACTTCATTTCATAGTTTAGATGACCATTATTCTAAAATGTGGAAAATACTATTAACAAAGGTGTCTCCAAATGTTCGACTGGTAGTGTATATGTAAGGTCTAAACATATCTGCGAGTTGTTTGAGAACTGCTCATGTGACTGAAAGTGAACCCCCATGGCATTAAACTCCGTGTGAGCTTGGCTGCTTTTCCTGAAAGAGTCCCTTTCACTGCACCTTTAAAAAAAGAGGCATGACAGGTTCCAGAGGTGAGGACTAAAAAAAATGAATGGCACAGAGGTCATCGGGTTGAGTCATTGTCACACTTGTGAATTCCACGTGACGTTAATACGCATCCGCTGAAAGGTTTAAAACAAGCATTGCTGAAGTTGAAGTATCAAGAGTTGCTTCTTTAATGAGTTTTCAAAAGCGCTAAATGGATCATTAAATTCAAAATAAAATTAACTGGGAAATTTAGTTAAATCTGTGCCTAGAAAACTACCATCTTTGCCTTTACACACTAAACACAAAAAATAACTTTATGAAATATAAATCATTTAAATAATACATTTTAATTAATTAATATAATTTACATTTAAATTATTTACTTTTTTTAATAGCATATAGTTCATAGGCTTTTATTTTCATTACACCAGGAAAATTTTGTTAAACGTTTATGAAGCGTCACTAATGCACAAGATATCTATAGGTTCATCTACAGCATGTCATGGAAGAATGGTGACGTACTGTTGCGGTCATTTCAAAACACACGCTGATCTCACAGTCCACACGTTTTTAACCTCCTGGGACCCACTGTCCTCTGCAGTGAACATTATATTTTAGTGAACTTCTCTGACACTATACACGTCACAGTTTTAAGTCTAGCATTCAGGGCTTTTCAGAGATACCAAATGTTTGGAGGTTTCTCCAGGACAACAACAACTCCTTGGTCTTTAAAATGACTGACATTAATTTAGTGATCAAATTGAGCACGCTCATAGAAATATGATAATATTTTATAATTATCAGTTAAATTGGATTAATATTCAAATTGTTTGTTAAAAAAAAAAAAAAAAATCAACAGGGCATTGATTTCATGCATGTCCACAGTAGAGGACACCAGGACTTACAGCATGTTTATCAGGCATTCTGGGAGACACAACAAGTGAATAAGGAAAGAAATTACATATCAGTATCCCTTATTCCAATATTAGATGATATTTTTAAAATGTTGCCAACTATTACTCCCATTATTACACTTATTTTTTCATTACATGTTGCTCCAAGAACACATTAATATGCAAATTAGATACAGGTTATATGTGACCCTGGACCACAATAAAGGGCCAATCAGATTTCTGAATAAATAATCTTTCCATTGATGTATGGTTTGTTAGGATAGGACAATATTTGTCCGAGATACAACTATTTGAAAATCTGGAATCTGAGGGTGCAAAAAAAAATCGAAATATTGAGAAAATCACCTTTAAAGTTGTCCAAATTAAGTCATTAGCTACTCACAAAAATATTTTTTTGATATATTTACAGTAGGAAATTTACAAAATATCTTCATGGAACATGATCTTTGCTTAATATCATAAGGATTTTTGGCATAAAAGAAAAATCGATAATTTTGACCCATACAATGTATTGTTGGCTATTGCTACAAATATACCCGTGTGACATATGACTGGTTTTGTGGTCCAGGGTCACATATATACATTGCATTGAATGGGAAAACCCATGTATTGAGGATGCACGATATATCGGCTACCATATCGGAAAAAAACCATATCGGGATATAACGGATAATGGATAATTTCCTTCAGCTGAGACACTTCTGATACGCACTGTCCACCATGATGGCTTTGAATTGCTTGAAATATGATTGAAATCACTTCAAAAAGGAAAACACAGTGAAGTTCAACATGTGCAGCGCAAGTCTGTCATATAAGCTACATAATATTATAATGAGAACACTGTAATTGTGTGCCTGGGACATGGCTTTTAATGGTGAAACTTTTGTTTTTTGTAATCAGACTCTCAAAAATTTTATAAAAATATGGATTTAGATTTATTGGCCAATATATTGGTAATCGGCTTGCAAATATAAAGAATTATCGGTTATCGGCCAAAATGTTCATATCAGTGCATAACTACCATGTATGTCCATTTTGTATACATATTGCATAAAGTAAACTTATATCAATTCATTCCATTATATCTTTCATAACAGTTGACAATCATCTTTAAACAAAGTTTAGTAAAAAAAAAAAAAATCCTGAAAACTAAATTTGATTTTAAAAATTCCATTGTTTTTTGCCTATCCATGTCATTTCATGACATTTTATTTTTTAAACTACTGAGTCCTGGTGTCCACTACAGAGGACATACCATAACATATGAAAAAAATATAATAAAAAAAAAAAAAAAAAAAAAAATTCCATTTGTTTAAGCTCTAAACAATGTAATGACTTTTTCATTTCAATGCAATGAAAAAATACTTAATTCAAAAAAAAATTTTTCCCCAAGTCTTAGGAGGTTAAGCAATTTGCAAGTGTAAATACCAAACAACACATGACTGCCACCTACAGGTTAACTGGGTAAACACATACTGTTTAATATCACTGTCATGACTCATGATATTATGTTCACAGCTTTACATTCATATACTAAAGTGGCTGAAATTCTCTCTCTCTCTCTCTCTCTCTCACACACACACACACAGATATATATATATATATAGAAAGATTTAATGGCACTCACCCTCCCACAGCAGCAGGCTCTGAGGTGCCACAGACGGCCAGATGACCAGGTTATTGGGCTCATACAGCGGGTTTAGGAATCGCTCCAGCTCCTGAGGACGGTTCACCCACGACCACAGAGACACAGTTTTCTGAGACAGCTGCAGCTTCACCCTGAAACATTACACAGAAACTAAGTACTTAGTTTACATTTACACCCAAACTTTACAGTAAAGTTTATGTTACGAGGAGCCAGACACATCCAGCCGTTGCCATCCGTTATCTCACTATAAGCAAACAAAAAGCCTTTCACCAATTCTGCTCTTCAAGCTTAACCATAACATTCAGAAACATTTTGAGCTACTGAGTCTTACAGAACAAATAGTCAGTATTCATATCACAAGAGACACTCTTAAAAAAATATTATTTTTTTGCAGCAATGCAACAGAACCAGCATTTTCAGTGAAAAGAACCATTGTTCTTAGTGTAAAGAACACTTTAGAATCTTTAGAATCTAAAGAATCTTTTGTGGAATGGAAAGGTTCCATGGATGTTAAATCTTTGTGGAACTAAAGATGCCAAAAAAGAAGCTTTATCTAAAGTGTGTTCGATGTTAAATGTTAAACCAAAATGAAAGCAGTCCTCTGAAGTCTAAAGGTCAGATTTATGACATCACACACACTTCACACCATTCATTGTCAGTAACTGACATTTTGAAATGTGATGCACATTTGAGCAATAAGTGGAAAAACATTGCACAACACTTTTACTAAAACATCCTGCTCAGAATAAGGAACAAACACAAAAGGGTCACGGCCAGCTACAAGTTGACCTCTGCTGACGTCGGAGTGTTGACGGAGGGGGTTATGACCTCTGCTCCTGAATGCGTCTTTCCATACGGATAGAATTACAACCTGCCAACTTAAATGTGTTGCATGTAATCGTCAAGTGCAAAAATACAGCCCTATCCAGAATGCCACCTCCGACGAATCCTCACTGACCGCACAGGCTGTTGGGTTATAACTTCAGAATGATAAAAAGAGTGTGGCGTTTGGGACAGGGCCTGAGTTGGCTAGTTAGAAATTAAGGATGATGTATCAAGGATTGTACAAACTGTTTTTACGAGAAGGCTGTACGTGATGTAATAGAGGAAATGAGACAGTATGTGAGAATCTGTAAATGGAGGCGAATACTAACCTTTCAGCCACTCTGTTTCCAAGGAAAGTGCCGAACTGTGAGGCATAGGCGTGCTCAAAGAGCATGATCAGGAAGTTCTCACTGAACTGGAAGGAGCAGGGGAACTGCCGCAGGATCTGCCACACGCAGTCCAGGAAGAGCAGGAACACGGGCGCTTCACTTCGGGGCTTCCCGTTTGAGTATGCAGACTGAGCACAGCGCTGCTGGAATGGGTGACCGGCCTGGAGGTAAAGGGTCATAGGTTATTCAGGTTAGGGACCCCGACTTGGTTCCATCCGCACCACGGGACATAACTGCGCTATTTTATCATTTCTACAGTTTAAAGTGAGTCAAAACAACAGAGCGGTTCACACCTCAAGTGCACAGGGTCATTTATGGTAATGATCTTTCGGTGCTACATCCTCTAATATTTTCATCTAAAGCCAAACGCACGTCATTCAATCCTTTTCCGCTCCGTACGTGTTGCTTTTCTCTCCTGTTAAATACGTGAAGCGCCGCATTAAGAGCTGCAGATTATGCGGTTATTTTAACAACAGTAGAAGAAACATGTTGAGCAGCAAAATAGATTTGCTAAAACATAAGAATGCGGCAAATACAATTATTTTAAGATGTCATAACTAAAACTGTTTTGAAATTGTGGCACCTTTAGATGTTTTGTTTTTTCCCCCATACATTTAACACTATTAATCAGCATGTTAAAGGGTTAGTTCACCCATAAATGAAAATTCTGTCATTAGTTACTCACCCTCATGCCGTTCCACACCCATAAGTCCTTCGTTCATCTTCAGAATGCAAATTAAGATATTTTTGTTGAAATCCGATGGCTCAGTGAGGCCTCCATAGGGAGCAATGACATTTCCTCTCTCAAGATCCATAAAGGTACTAAAAACATATTTAAATCAGTTCATGTGAGTACAGTGGTTCAATATTAATATTATAAAGCCATGAGAAATGAGAATATTTTTGGTGCGCCCAAAAACAAAAACCAAATAACAACTTATATAGTGATGGCCAATTTCAAAACACTGCTTCAGGAAGCATCAGAGCATAAATGAATCAGTGTGTCGAATCAGCTGTTCGGAGCGCCAAAGTCACGTGATTTCAGCCGTTGGCGGTTTGACACGCGATCCGAATCATGATTCGATACGCTGATTCATTTGTGCTCCGAAGCTTCCTGAAGCAGTGTTTTGAAATCGGCCATCACTAAATATGTCGTTTTTTTTGGAGCACCAAAAATATTCTCGTCGCTTTATAATATTAATATTGAACCACTGTACTCACATGAACTGATTTAAATATGTTTTTAGTGCATTAATGGATCTTGAGAGAGGAAGTGTCCATTGCTCCCTGTGGAGGCCTCACTGAGCCATCGGATTTCATCAAAAATATCTTAATTTGTGTTCTAAAGATGAACGAAGGTCTTACGGGTGTTAAACAGCATGAGGGTGAGTAATAAATGACAGAATTATCATTTTTGGGTGAACTAACCCTTTAAGAGCATTTCATAATAAACAATGTTATAATTTGGAAAATTATTTAGAGATGGCAAGGGAAGAATTTTTTTTTGTTTGTTTTCAGATCATGAATAGAGTTTTGATTTTTAGATTATTATTAATTTTTTTTAGTAGTTTATTATTTTATAAGGCTACAACTATCGATTATTTTGATAACCGATTAATCTGTCGATTAATTGGGTGAAAAGTCTTAAAATGATTATACATTCAAATTTAATTTTAATCCATTATTTTAAACAATGTTATTCCACATCCTGCTCAATGCTGTCCTCCAAACAATGTGTAATATAAAGCCTATTGAAACAAATATAGTGAATGTATCTATATAGTTTCTGTACATTATAAGAAAAAAAGGGTTAAAATAGACATTACATTCTAAACCTAAAAACAACTGATTGCTTACTATTTATTTTAAAGCAGAATTTAAAATGAATTAAATATTATGGTAACACTTTCGTATAGGGAACACATATTAACATAGTAGTTGTTAAGTTTACGTATTGGGTAGGATTATGGGATGTAGAATAAGGTCATGCAGAATAAGGCATTAATATGTGCTTTATAAGTACTAATAAACACCCAATATGCAGCTTATAAGCATCTACTTAAAAGCAATAATTGTTCCTCATACTGAAGTGTTACCAAAATTATAATAAAATAAAAGTAAAAAATGTTAAAAATGTGCCCACCGGCACTCATTCATTGAATTCTGTGAAGTTTAACAAGACGCTTGTTGTCAGAATATGCTAAATGGAAATACTCTTGGGACTTTCTAACATTTACAGATAAGGATATAGCCATGAAATGTAAGTTATGCGCTGAGGAAAACACATCAGAGGCATTAAACAGAGACACGCATCTGTCAAAATGCAACAGGGCAAGTCGCGGTAAACGCTTATGCTTTTGTTTGAAGCGCTTAAAAATAAATATAAATCATTCCCATGTTTCTGACTACTTGGATCATGTTCCTTTCCCACAGCAGCTCACTCTGTGTCCTTCACTATTTTCCATATGCGTTTTGTTTATAGAAATATGTTATTCTCTACTGTAAAGTGACGTGACGCCACACAAGCACAGTGCGCAGACGTAATTGAAAATCAAATTTGTTGTAGATTATTATCGAAAATAATCTATTTTATCAATTAGTTGTTGCAGCCCTGTTATTTTGAGCAACAATATTTCTAGCCAGTATTTCTTTCAAGTGCATTCTGGGAATTTCTATAAAGAAAGCTGGAATGATTTTGACAGTGGGGCAGCCTTAGAAATGGCCGACTGCTGAGGAACTAGGGAGCAAATTGAGATAAACCAGGCAGATCTGAGCAAAAGAGTCTTCCTGATAACCTCTCTCACCTGTAACCACTCTCGCTCAATCAGCGCCTCAAAGCCACGGACGGTTCTGCATGCCGGGTCGAGGATGATCTGGGCGAGAGACGTCACCTGCAGTGTTGAGTCAGTGCCCTCTGTACCATGAACCAGAACTGATGCCCCTTCCCTACAAAACACCACATTACACATTATGAAAATAACCTATGCCAAAAAGAAAACATTTTAGTGGTGATTTTTTGGAGATGTTAAAGCATTAGTTTACTTCAGAATTCAAATTTCCTGATAATTTACTCACATCATCCAATATGTTTATGTCTTTCTTTCTTCAGTTGAAAAGAAATGAAGGTTTTTGAGGAAAACATTCCAGGATTTTTCTCCATATAGTGGACTTCACTGGGGTTCAACGGGTTGAAGGTCCAAATGTCAGTTTCAGTGCAGCTTCAAAGAGCTCTACATGATCCCAGACGAGGAATAAGAGTCTTATCCAGAGAAACCATCGGCCATTTTCTAAAAAAATAAATAAAAATGATATACTTTTTCACCACAAATGCTCATCTTGCACTGCTCTGAGATGCTCCACGCATTACGTAATCATGTTGGAAAGGTCACGTACCGCGGTAGGACAAAAAACTCCATCTCATTTTCTCCTCCAACATCAAAATCGCTTGACATCGTTGTTTTACCTTTTTTTGTAAAGGGTGTTTGACTTAGTCTTTGTAGACACTGGATCAGTACTTCCGCCTATGTCACGCATGACCTTTCCAACATGATTACGTAATGCGTGGAGCATCACAGAGCAGTGCAAGACGAGCATTTGTGGTTAAAAAGTTTATTGTATTTTATTTTTTTAGAAAATGGCCAATGGTTTCTCTAGATTAGACTCTTATTCCTCGTCTGGGATCATGTAGAGCTCTTTGAAGCTTCACTGAAACTGACATTTTGACCTTCAACCCGTTGAACCCCAGTGAAGTCCACTATATGGAGAAAAATCCTGGAATGTTTTCCTCAAAAACCTTCATTTCTTTTCCACTGAAGAAAGAAAAACATAAACATCTTGGATGACATGGAGGTGAGTGAACTAATTCTTTAATACAAGTTTGAGAGTATTTAGCATATAGTGCTACAAACCTGATAATGAACTGCATGCCAAAAGCTGCATTTAAAACAGTAGTACCAGGGTGGTATCAACATAATGATGATTACAGCATGACAACAGCAGTAATTATCACCACAATGAGCTTTGGTGAGAAACAGGGCGACAGCAGCTTTGGTAATTAACTTAGAATAGAGCTAAAACAGTAATTAACACAGCTGCACAGTAAGCAGATCAGTCTGTGTGTGTTTGAGAGACAGACGTATCCACAGATGTACCTGTCGATGCACTGTGCAGCCAGGCAGGCCGTGGTGAGGATCTCCTTCACATGACTCTGCCAGTTGGAGGCTTCGAGTTTACTGAGCCAGCGGTCCATGCTGTGCGACTGATCGTTGCACGCCTCCACCAGCTTTATCAGACTCTCCTGCAGAACATTAGACCTGTGGGACAACAGCTGTCAGATTATAGTCCCAGTTACAGAACTCATTTATGCAGCTGTGTTTGTTTGTTCATTGATTGCCTGATGAATATTGATCACAACATTTAAAAGTACTTCCTTGGTTTGGCAAAGTCTAATCTGACTGGCTGACTTCAGTTTGCCTGGAAACCAAGCTGAGCACTTAAGAAATGGTCACTGGATTTGAAACAGGAGATTATGTTTTTGATTATATTATAAACCATCAATTAAAAAAAAAAAATACAGATCTTATTGTGAACAATTCATCCATGTACAGCAGACATTATTGATCTGACTGTACTGATGCTGTTGTATGAGAACTGAACTGAGCTGGACGATGACGTCACTGTTTTCTGCAGAACTGCTTATAGATTAAATAATTAAAGGATAGTTGGATAGTTCACACAAAAGTGAAAATTCAGTCATTAATTACTCACCATCATCCACACCCATAAGGCCGTCGTTCTTCTTCAGAACACAAATTAAGATATTTTTGATGAAATCTGACGGCTCAGTGAGGCCTGCATTGCCAGCTAGATAATTAACACTTTCAGATGCCCAGGAAGCTACTAAAGACATATTTAAAAGAGTTCATGTGACTACAGTGGTTCAACCTTAATGTTATGAAGCGACGAGAATACTTTTTGTGCACCAAAAAACAAAACAAAATAGCGACTTTATTCAACAATATCTAGTGATGGGCGATTTCAAAACACTGCTTCATGAAGTTTCGAAGCTTTACGAATCATTTGTTTCGAATCAGTGGTTCAGAGCGCGTATAAAACTGCCAAAGTCACGTGATTTAATTAAACGAGGCTTTGTTACGTCATAAATGTTTTGAAATTTCAATGGTTCACCACTAGGGGGCGTGACTTTGATACAAGCTCCGAAACAAAAGATTCGTAAAGCTTCGAAGCTTCATGAAGCAGTGTTTTGAAATCGCCCATCACTAGATATTGCTGAATAAAGTCATTGGGTCTCATTCATGAAACATGCGTAAATATACGAGTAAATATGTGAGTGATTTGCACGTAAAGAGACCTTCCTGAAAACTCTTCTCCTGATTCACAAATACTTCGTAAACGTCAGAAGTGATAGTGAAATGTGTGTGTGTGTGTGTTAATGAATTCCAATCAGTCGTAAATGGGACGCGCGTGCACGCTCATTCTCAATTACCATAAATCCCGCCCATTAAATCCGACTGACAACTATATATGGGCATCATATTATGACACCAAACGAAGGATTTTGGCCATTTTATAGGAAACAATTTCCATAACAATTAAGGGGCCATTAGTTTGCCCAGCCCTATTGAAATCAATTAATTATTTGATTAAAGTGCTCCGTTTGAAGATGCTATTACTGGCTCTCACAATAAAAGTAAAAAGAAAAAACGTATGTAATTACTATATATAATATTTTTTCAAAATGCTGTGTAAATATGTACCTTATGAAGGTGAATTAAAATGCAGCCTTATTAATGAGCAAAACGTTCAGATGTTAAACGCACTATTTACGTGTGGCTGGGAGCAGGTGTAGATTTCTTTCGTACCAACTAACATTTGGAAAATACTAACATTTTAATGAATCCGAAAATTTACGCCAGAACCACTTTACACACGATTTACACAAAAATTCGTTCTGCTCGTGTTTCATGAATGAGACCCATTATTTTGTTTTTTTTGGCGCACAAAAAGTATTCTCATCGTTTTATAACATTAAAGTTGAACCACTGTAGTCACATGAACTGTTTTAAATATGTCTTTAGTAGCTTTCTGGGCATTGAAAGTGTTAATTATCTTGCTGTCAATGCAGGCCTCACTGAGCCATCGTATTGTGGAACAGGTGTGGAACGACATGAGGGTGAAAAATTAATGTATTCATTTACTAATTTAATATTTGATTATCTTTACAACAGAACTGAATCAACACTGAACAGAGTTCAGCTGAACAACAATCATTTTCCTGTTTTCACTGTAAAGCTGCTTAGAAACAATCTCTAATGTATAAAGCACTATAAAAATAAAGGTGACTTGACTTGATATTTACAAAATAGTTGTAAAAATGATGAATTTTAATTTCATGATGACTTTAAAAATGTGTGCCATAACATTTTTTGAAAAATAAAGTTGTCTAAAGGGGTCATATGATGCTATTTTAAAAGTTCATTATTTTGATTATTGGGTGTAAAGGAATAGATTGACATGCTTTAAAGGGAACCTATAATGCCCCTTTTCACAAGATGTAATATAAGTCTCTGGTGTCTCCAGAATGTGTCTGTGAAGTTTCAGCTCAAAATACCCCACAGATCATTTATTATAGCTTGTCAAATTTGCCCCCATTTGGGTGTGAGCAAAAACACAATTTTTGTGTGTGTCCCTTTAAATGCAAATGAGCTGCTGCTCCCGGCCCCTTTCCAGAAGAGGGCGGAGCTTTAACAGCTCAACAACAACAAAGCTGGAGAATCTCACGCAGCCAAAATGAGGATTGTCAGTAACGGTGTTCAGCCTTACATTGTTCAAACCGGAGTCGACACTGATGGAGAGACTCAGGAAGAAGTTACAACTTTTAGAATGAAACTGGACGTTTCTGAATGGTTAGTGGATAAATTGATGTAGTTGCTGTGGAGTTGATTCAACTCGTCCACTAGCATGTGCCGTCATGTTAATCTTTTGTCGTTAGTCTGGCTCTGTGAGAACACACACCTCTCAATGGCTTTATGGATCCTCCTCCACTGCGGGTAGTTGGCTTCCTGTTCAAACCCTCCGCCGCGAGCTTTAGCCTGCTGCGCTACAGCGATCGTCCGCGTGTCGATGATGTAACCGCGCTTCCCTGCGCAGAGCGTGGCATTGATCAGTTTCTCGTCTTCTTTGCAGCGGCGTCCGTTGGTTCCCGTCAGTGGCTGCGCTGCTCGCATCATCACCTGTGGACAGTGTGATCGGGGTCTGAATTAAACAGATCAACGTTTGGAAACAACATCTTCAAGGTGTTTTTCTAACCATGCCGTTCTTCTTGTGGTAGTAGCTGAGCACAGGGAAGCGGCCGCCATGGCGGAAGGAAGCAGCTTTGCAGAGACTGTCATCATCGATGTCTTTGGGCACGGTCAGTAAGGACGGGTACGAGGGGCACACGCTGAAGTCTTTATTGACCTCGCTCAGTCTCCATTCATCTGTCTGAGAGAGGAGCGCAGAGCTCTGGTCAACTTTACAATTTACAGTTTCTTTTTAAATGAAAATAACCAAAAAACCTTTCAGCAATGTACTGTTACTGAGTCTAACTGACCCTTCGCAAAGACCCGCCCCCCTTAGTTACTGTTGTTTTGTCCAATAAGTCATGGCTCTGTCACGCCACACGCAGTGAAAAATACATCGCAGAGCAAAGAGGACACTGACAACACATCGACAGACAAGACAGAGCAGGTTACTTATGATATTAAACAAAGTCCCAGCTTTCAAACTGTGTAATTTTTTAAGAAATTTGAACAATAAAAGCATTTTGTGGCTCTTTAATGTGTCGTGACAGATCACTGTTGCTCTTCAGCTCAAGCGGCTCGTAAACCGATCATCTCTTCCTACTAATTCATTTATAGCATCAAATAAACATGAATGAACAACAGAAGGAATGTTGTTTCAAACACGGAAAGATGTAAATACACACCATTTTTCAAGTTCAAGTTCACCGAGGTTAATTTTCAGACTCCTGACTACTTTGTCGGACAAAACGGCAGATTCAGCATTATGATTGGTTAGATCGCTTGTCAATCAAACTCCCGGCGAAGGGTCAGTTGTGAACTAACAGGGGTTTGAATGAGCTGACATACAGTACTGTACCGTTCTAAAGTTTACAGTCACTAAGATTTTGTTATTGACAGAAATTAATACTTTTATTCAGCAAGAATACATTCAATTGATCAAATGAATTGATTTCAAACGAATAAAACAATTTCAAAGTTTCCACTAAAATATGAAGCAGCATAACTGTTTTCAACATTGATAATGATCAGAAATGTTTCTTGAGCAGCAAATCATCATATTAGAATGATTTCTGAAGGATCATGTGACTCTGAAGACTGGAGTAATGATGCTGAAAATTCAGCTTTGATCACAGGAATAAATTATACTTTACTATCTTTTAAATTGTAATAATGTTTCACAATGTTTTTGGGTTCCTTGCCGCTGTCGACATCTATCTATCACTAGCAAAGCCTAGCAACTAGCCTAGGACATGTTAACGATGTGTGTTAAAAATGTTAGCAATGTGTTAATTTATGCTAGAAACATGCTAGTAATGTGCTAAAGCATGCTAACAACATGTTAAAGCATACCAGCATTGTGTTAAATCAAGCAAGCAATATGTTAAATCATGTTAACAACCAGCTAAATAATGCTAACAACATGCTAAATCAAGCTAGCAACATTTTAAATTATGTTAGCAACATGCTTAATCATGATAACATGCTAATCATGCTAACATGTTACATGTTAAATCATGCAAGCAACATCCTAACAATGTGTTAAATCATGCTAGCAACATGTTAAATCATGGTAACAACATGCTAAATCAAGCTAGCAAAATGCTAAATAATTTAGCAACATGATAATATGCTACCAACATGTTAGCAATGTGCTAGATCATGCTATCAAGATGTTAAATTATGTTGATTTTCTAATCGTGCTAGCGATAAGCTAGCGATGTTAAATCATGTTACCAACATGTTACATGCTAAATCATGTTAGCAATGTGCAAAATCATGCTAGCAAAATGCTAAATCATACTAGTATTGTTACATCAAGCTAGCAACATGTTAGCAATATGCTAAATCATGTTAGCAAATGCAAAATCAAGCTAGCAACATTTTAAATTATTAACAACATGTTTAATCATGATAACATGCTAATCATGCTAACAACATGTTACATGTTAAATCATGCAAGCAACATCCTAACAAAATGCTAAATCATACTAATATTGTGTTAAATCATGCTAGCATTGTGTTAAATCATGCTAGCAAAACATGCTAAATCATGTTAACAACATGTTAAATCATGGTAACAACAAATGCTAAATCATGGTAACAACATGCTAAATCATACCAGCAACATGATAATTATGCTAGCAACATGTTAGCAAATTTGCTAAATCATGCTATCAACATGTTAAATTATGTTAACAATGTTGTAATTGTGCTAGCAATAAGATAGTGATGTTAAATCATGTTACATGCTAAATCATGTTAGCAAAATGCTAAAACATGTTAGCAATGTGCTAAATCATGCTATCAACATGTTAAATTATCCGAACAAAGTTCTAAATCGTTCTAACGACAAGCTAGCAACGTTAAATCATGTTATCAAAACATGTTACATGCTAAATCATGTTAACAACAAAGGTCATGTTAACAACAAATGCTAAAACATGTTAGCAATGTGCTTAATCATGGTAGAAACATGCGTATGCTAGTATTGTGCTAAATCATGTTAACAATATTAAATAATGCTAACAACTTGTTAAAACATGTCAGAAACATGCAAAAACACCTTATCGTCTATCTATCCGTCTATCGATCTGTCTATCGATCCGTCTATCGATCCGTCTATCGATCCGTCTATCGATCCGTCTATCGATCCGTCTATCGATCCATCTATCGATCCGTCTATCTGTTTTCCTGACAGACTTTATTGCCTTCAAAACATTCAAACTTTAAAACTACTTTAAACTTGGTCAGCCTAAGGGTCTTCTTTAAAAAACATTAAAATATCTTACTGACCTCAAACTTTTGAACGGTAGTGTGTGAAATACTAGCTGTATTCATATTAAAATTGGACGTCATAACATGTAGTCATGAGTGTTTGTTCCCTGGCTTCCCATAGAGAACAATCTGAAAAAACGAACAATGATACACTGAGAAAACACATCAGGATTTTCTCTGATGACCTCGGTGTCAAGACTTCCAGGGATAAAACAATACCATAGACTCCAGATCTCTGAAAGCCTCCTCTGGCATGAACAGCTGCCATCCATCCTCAATGACCTCGAACAGAGGACGGTAGAAGAAGGGGTACATCAGGGACACCGAGTCCAGCGTGGACAGAGCCTGAAAGATGAACGATCAGAACCTGAACACCAACAGCATAAACTGATAGAGATGCTCAGGTTATTATTTGTGCATTATTATTCTGCTTTATGAGTGAGTATTAATGCAGTCTTACCTCGATTGAGCTGGCAATATTAAGACACTCCTCCATGCCAGGTATGTCCAGCTGGATCACCCGCAGGTCTTTACACTTCACAATAATAGTTCCCAGGGATCCCACAAACCTGCGCACATTACATCAGTAAGATTTATATTTCATGTTTTTGAAAGAGCTCACTAAGGCTGCGTTTGTTTGATCAAAAACAGAGTAAAAACAGTAATATTGTGAAATAGTATTACGATTTAAAAACACACTATGTAGACTGTTCAAAACAAAGGCGTAGCTTGATGACGGCGATTTTGAGCGTGGATTCATCAGAGTTGTAGTCTTCACCTCACAGCCAGTGGAAAGAATCCAGACAGAAATCACGTTCATGGATGAGATTATTAAAGGTGCCCTCGAATGAAAAATTGAATTTATCTTGGCATAGTCAAATAACAAGAGTTCAGTACATGGAAATGACATATAGTGAGTCTCAAACTCCTTCTTCTATAAATCTCATTTGTTTAAAAGACCTCTGAAGAACAGGCGAATCTCAACATAACACCGACTGTTACATAACAGTCTGGATCATTAATATGTACGCCCCCAATATTTGCATATACCAGCCCATGTTCCCAACATTATGAAAGGCATTAGACAAGGGCAGCCAGTAACGTCTGGATCTGCACAGCTGAATCATCAGACTAGGTAAGCAAGCAAGAACAATAGCGAAAAATGGCAGATGGAGCAATAATAACTGACATGATCCATGATAACATGATATTTTTAGTGATATTTGTGAATTGTCTTTCTAAATGTGTCGTTAGCATGTTGCTAATGTACTGTTAAATGTGATAAAAATTACCATAGTTTCTTACTGTATTCACGGAGACAAGAGCCGTCATTATTTTCATTATTAAACACTTGCAGTCTGTATAATTCATAAACACAACTTCATTCTTTATAAATCTCTCCAACAGTGTAGCATTAGCCGTTAGCCACGGAGCACAGCCTCAAACTCATTCAGAATCAAATATAAACAATATAACAGTATACAATACTCACATAATCCGAACACTTTGTAAAGATCCATTTTGAGGGTTATATTAGCAAGTGCGAGCTCCGTGGGCGTGGAGCACGAGAATTAAAGGGCCAGTAGCCCTGAATCGGCTCATTTATAATGATGCCCCAAAATAGGCAGTTAAAAAAATGAATTAAAAAAAAAATCTATGGGGTATTTTGAGCTGAAACTTCACAGACACATTCAGGGGACACCTTAGACTTATATTACATCTTTTTATAAAAAGTTCTAGGGCACCTTTAACGTTGCTGTAGTATGAAGCAGAGCAGGCGAGTGCTGTGGGAGCGGAACGAGGCCACTGGAGCGATTGCTAATGAGAGACGAGTGCGACACGCCTCGAGATCAGCGGGACTTTTGTTATGCCGCAGACGAGCGCTTCCGCTTCTTCCAGTCAAGCGTATGTGGGGTAACGCCGCACTGTTTATCATATTAGACACATTTGAGTGTTGAAAGTTGTTATAGTGCTAATCTTCGCTCGGCGGCTGCTGTGAGACACTTGTTGCAGATCGATATTAGTCATGGTAAAACATGGTACTCGCGGTAAATCAAGAAAACGAGATTCAAACAATAAGACTTACTGTGTTGCAGGGCTGGGACAATACATCGATTCTCGATTCGCAATACAATGAATCTGGATCAATCCTGATATTTTCTCTCTCGAATTAACAGCAGATGGCGCTCTAGGCTAGTTTTTAACAGCACACTCAAATGCACACAGACTTGCCAAATCCTCCGTTTTCCCACAGAATTGGGCTACTTTTACATTGTAGCCGCAGGATGTTTTTTCATGTCTGCGGCACAGGCGTGGGAAGTGCGTGTTTTCAAAGGACAGTAAATGCAATGCAAATTTTTGTTCAGTTACATTTATTAATTTTTGTCATTCAATAATTTGTTTGTAATAAACACTTTAAATGGGCTATAATTTTTTATTTATTTATTTTTTTTAAAAGAACTACTAAGATCTTATAAAAATGCTTTACGGGCTCAAGCATAGGCAGAATTTCCAATAACGTGTTTTGCAGCGTTGAATAATGTAGCCAATCTCGTTGCACGCATTCTGCCATGCCAAATCATGCACGCAGCACTGCCTATGCTTACTTTTATGTTTCTGAATGTTGTTGATACTTTAATAACAAATATTATAATGTATTACCGTTTATGCTGGGATCTGTAAGTTGTGGCTAAGGCTAGGCGACATGTAACTTCTCGGATCTCGTTTAAATGCCTAGGCTAATGTATTTTCCAGTGTGCAGTCAAATGTCCTGGTGTATGGGCTATGCAATGTTCTCAGCTATTTTTTTTTCTTTTTTCCTCAGTGATATGCATGTTGTTTCCCTGAGTTGAGATGCATTTTATATACGCACAGCACCCTCAACCTAAAACATCTACCTTGCCCCTGGACCGCAGGTTGAATTGACCCCAAATAATGTGATATTTAGCCCCTGGAATGCAAATTTTACTAGGGGAGCTCCACCAAAAACATGGATTTTACCCCCCAGAATGCAATTTTTACCGTGGACCCCCCTGAAATGCAATTGGGCTAGTTTTGGGCTAGTTTTGAGGAGCAATTGGGTGGGTTTTGTTGTGAAAACCTGGCAACCCTGAATGCTCACGAAGAAGAGCGCTGGACAGCGATCATGCGTTCGGATCATGTAAGTGGTTAAATATACTTGCACCTCGGCTCAGAATGCTTTTATGACACAAGATTAATTTGCGAACACCCTTGTAATTCGTTTCAACCTTTTTGAACTTTATGAGTGATTATTTTAGATTAAAGTGGTGTGTGTAAAGGAACTGGAAGCAAGCAGAGTACAGGTCTTTCTAAAACATGTAGCGCCATCTGTTGTTAAAAACTAAGCTCAGAATCGATTCGAGAGAGGATCGCGATACACCGGAAAATATCAGAATCACTCCAGATTCTTTTTATCGCGAATCGATGTATTGTCCCAGCCATATTGTGTTGAGCTATATAACATGATTAGTTTTCTGTCAATGAATGTATCCAGTTACTCACCTGTCTAATAAAACACATAATATATTAAAGCGTCTTTGGGGTTTCCATGGTTTCTACAAAATAAAACCGGAAATCGAAGGTAACGCGGGTATGATGTCATTAATAGGTGACGCACGGACATGGTCCGTGTCCTGGTTAAAACTGCTTATTTTCTGGATTCTTGGAAACATCTGGAATAATGTAAGTGAACAAGTCAACAAAAAATAATACTGTTCTAGTGGTTTTTGGATATTTTAATTTTGTGCCTTTAACATGTTAATATTTCCATCATGTTGCAAAACATTCTTATCAAAATAATTTCTGGTAAAGGGAAAGTTCACCCAAAAATGAAAATTCTGTCATCATTTACTCACCCTCAAGTTGTTCCAAACGTGTATACATTCCTTTCTTCTGATGAACATAAAAGGAAGATATTTTGAAGATTAAGGGAAACTGAACAGTTCTGGGGCACCATTGACTTCTATAGTATTTTTTTTTTTCTACTATGGAAGTCAATGGTGCCCCAAAGCAGCCTGGTTACAAACTTTCTTCCAAATATCTTCTTTTATGTTCATCAGAAGAAAGAATCTCATACAGGTTTGGAATAACTTGAGGGTGAGCAAATGATGACAGAATTTTAATTTTTGGGTGAACTATCCCTTTAAGCTTGTAGAAAGCATTTTTTCCTTACTGTTTCATATAATGACCACTAGGAGGCACTCTAGGCATATGTTTTCCTTGATTGATTTTCTCTGAAGAGATATATATTGTTGCTGAAAACGAAAAAGTAAAGGGAGTGACGCATGTTCGTTGCGTTTTACAGTGAAATGAGAGTTCCATATCTTTTTTAAAATCAACACATTAATGATTTATTATTGTCATTCACCCGCAATTGATTGGAATTATATTACATGAACCGTGGATTATTCACAGTCTCCACGGATATACCCGCGATCACTTCTGTCAATATAGTGTTATTAAATCAAAATATTATTTGTAATCATGATAGTATTCCCATATTTTACAAAATGAAACTGTAATCTGATTACTTTTTTTAAATTAACTGTAATGAATTACAGTTACCAGATTTTTGTATCCTGATTACATAACACAGTTACATGTTTTTCATTACTTCCCAACCCTGGCTGCTTAATATTTTTAGTATAATACCCTCCGGTTTCACAGATAAAGCTGCAGTCTATTCTAAATGCATGTTTGGGCTGTTTTAACTGAAAGCAACTTGTACTGACATCTCTTAAAATACGTCACTGCCATTGTTTTGTCTCAAGATGCACACCAGTAATGTTATTTTTTTTTTTCTAATGCACATTTATAAAAGCTATTTAGATGCCCAAATTCAACTAAAGCCCTATTCGGACGGGACTAGTTTTCCAAACGACGTTTGAGTAACAATTCTTATCAACCTACGTCTGTGATTTTATGTACGGATTCGGACGGGACTAACATCTCCGTGTTTATTACCGAGGTAGGAGTGTCTGTGTTTTACATGTGGGCATTTCAGAAGATCACGTGTTCAGAATGCGTGGATTGCGTATGGTCATATGAACTAAACATACATTTATCGTCATGATTTAATAGAACTGGGTTCTTATAATAAACCCACTGGAATAAAACGTTTTAACTTATATAATTTACACGTTATGTAATTAAGTGCAGAAATGAAAGTACTCTTACCTGAAACTGATATTACAGTAGCCAGTCTTAACAGTTTACATGATTTGGCTCTTCTTGTTGATTTATTTTTTATTTATTTCTTCGCAGTGTACCAAACACATCTACATCCATTATCGGTGTGCAAAAAGCAGAAACTTGAATACCGGCGCAATAGCGAGAGATTGTACGGTAGTTCATGTTGACCAAAACACACAAGAAAAAGCGTTTTGGAAAAAACATTTTCGGAAATCACAGACATTCGCATTCGGACGGGATTAGATTTCTCTGAGGACCGCCGAGTTTGACGAAAAACAGTAGGTAATTTGCTCTGGAATTTTTACAGAGGTCGTGTGAGAAAAAGACAGACATGGCAGATTCGGACGGGATTAAAATCTCAAAGTATGTCTGTGAAACAGAAATTTCTCTAACGTCCCCCTGTGAAACTAGTCCCGTCCGAATAGGGCTTAAGGTCTAATCCTGGCTTAAAGGTGCAATATGTAATATTTGTGCCCGCTAGAGGTCGCTAGAGGCCTATTCAAAACAAAGGCGTAGCTTGAAGACTCCAAGTTTGAGCGCGGAATCTTGGGACATGTGGTCTTCACCTCACAACCGGTTTAAACAATCAGGATAGGACTGAGGAAGAAATCTTGTTCATGGATGAGATTATTAACGTTACTGTAGTATGAAGCAGAGCAGGAGCGAGTGTTGTGGAGCTGAACGAGGAGCTGGAGCGATTGATCAACACACGCCTCACGAGCAGCGGGACTTTTATTATGACACAGTCGCTGGCAATATCATATTAAATGCTGGATGGCTTGTGTTGATAAATGGCATGCAATTCATTTTAAAACATATTGTATGATGGAGAAAATGCTGTATTACTGTTACTAAAAATAAAGCTGCATCTGATTATGCTATGTTAGCTACTTGACAAAATAGTGTTTTTCTCTGAGGCATGTTAAAGCATGGTACTCGCAAAAAAATCAAGAAAATTAGATTTAAACAATAAGACTAAACGTGTTGAGCTATATAACAATAATTAGTTTTCTGTCTATAAATATATCAAACAGTTGTTCCCTTGTCTATTAAAAGATGTAAATATTAAAGCGTCTGGTGTTTCCATGTTTTCTACAAAATAAAACGGGAAACCGAGGGTAACGCGGGTATGACGCCATTGAAAGGCGACTCCTCACACGTTAAAATTGCAATTTTCTCACGATTTACAAATAGTTGCAAACATATGGGATATTGTAAGTACTCAACTGAACAAAATATATAACACTGGCCTAGTAGTTTTTGGATATTTTACTGTATAAATCTTACATATTGCACTTTTAATCGAAGCCCTGTCTGTGAAACCAGGCTTAAGTGTAATATATTTGTTTTAAGGATTCTTTGATTAATGCAAAGTTCAAAAGAACAGCATTTATTTGAAATAGAAATCTTATGTAACATTATAAATGTAACTTTTAACAATTTAATGCATTCTTGCTGAATAAAAGAAAACTTTCTAACTGCAAACTTTTGAATGGTAGTGAAAAATTGCACTACACGAGCTTTCAGTATGTCAGTTACCTTTTCTCAATGGAGTCGATGTTGGTGTGAAGCAGCCAGAGCTCCTCAGTGTTATCCTGGCGAGAGGACAGGATGATGTGATGTCCGGTCAGACACAGAGTCCCCTCCACAGTGGGCATGAAGGGCCTGTGCAGGACCACCCCATCCACACGAGGGGTTTTGATCAGCTCTGCAAACTCCATGATGATCTGAGAGGCACAAGAACCCTGTCCAAAACATGTCAGGAATACTGGAATTCATTACAAACACATTCATTATGTCTTAATCTCATTTTTAGGTTTGTTATTATTGTGTGATTAGCATTTATTTAGTTAGATATATTTATATAACATTCATTTTCTTATGTACTGTTGATAAGAGGTTTGTTGTTGTTGTTAATGTGGATTTTTCATCTGCTGCAGGCTCCAAAACAACAGACATATAGACATATACGTGTCTTTATAAACAATTATTGTAACATATTCAATGTTTTTGTCTGCTCGCTGTGTCATCACACTGAAATAATGACGACAGACGGGATTTGCAGCTTTGAGGCGCTCGACAGAAAACTGTTCACTCGACAGAAAACCGCAAACGCAACTTGTCAAGAACAAAATGTGCATTATAAACATGTACTTAGATTAGATGAGAGCGATAACAGCAGCATTCCTCTCACCTGACACCCCACTTCCTTGTCTTCCACTCCTTTGTTGGATTTAATGACAACAGACCGCGAGCAAATTTGAAGCAATATCGCCACCTACTGGTCTGGGTGAACGCGAGGGGAAATGAGAGCTCAGTAAATAAATATAACTATGTGTAAGTAGTTATATAAAATATAATATAATTATATAAATATAAATTTAGCGTTCTCTGCAGGTTTATAACCAGAAAGACATGATGATCACAAAACATTAGTGAGGAACAGCAAATAATGCTGAAAAGAAAAGAAAAGAAAAAAGAAAAGAAAAGAAAAGAAAAGAAAAGAAAAGAAAAGAAATTCATGGCAAAGAAATTTAAAAACCTGAGTCTTGCATACTTGAAATTCTCTAATGTTCACCAGTAAGTCTTCTCAATGGCTTTATGTTTTAATGAAAATATGTACTATAATTTCACAATAAAAAATAAAATACAAAAAAATAAAATAAAAAATAAAATAAAATAATAAAAAATACAATATTACAAAAATAAAATACAAAAATAAAATAAAACAAATAAAAATACAAAAAATAAAATAAAGCAAAATAAAATAAAAATACAACAAACAAAATAAAATAATAGAATAAAATAAAATATAGTACAAAACATAAAATAAAGCAAAATAAAATAAAATAAAAAATAAAATAATAAAAAATACAAAAATAAAATACAAAAATAAAATAAAATAAATAATAAATAAAGCAAAATAAATAATAATAAATAAATAATAATATAATAATAAAATAAAATAATATAATGAAATAAAATAAAATAAATAAATAAAAAATAAATAAAAATAAATAATAATAATAATAATAAAAATAATAAATAAAAAATAATAATTAAATAAATAATAATATAATGATAAAATAAAATAATAGAATCAAATCAAATACTGTTTCTCCACAACCCTACAGGGGATAAGTGGTTTGGAGAATGGATGTATTGAAAAATCTTATATCTTGGTTACATTATTGTACTGTGTTATAATATTTCAAGCATCTCTGACAGATTTTTACATTCTTTAATTTATATATATGATTTCTGATCCTTTGCGAGTGCAGTATTTATTTTATTTAGCGTTGACTTATATAAAAAGAATTTTTCACTGAAGTGTGTGTGTGTGCATGTGAACTTTATTGTATTGTGGGGTCCAAATGTTTCGACATTTTAAAAAATGTGTTTTCAGTTTCTTATATATATAATTCCTTACATTTATATAGGTGCTTTTTGACAGCATAGTGTCCCCATCACTATACATTAGGACCCACACAGACCACAGGGTGAGCGCCCCCTGCTGGCCTCACTAACACCTCTTCCAGTAGCAACCTAGTTTTCCCAGGAGCTCTCCCATCCAGGTACTAACCAGGCTCAGCCCTGCTTAGCTTCAGTGGGCTACAATATATATACATATATATAACTGCAGTGTTTTATATATATAAGAATGTTTTAAGATGAATGTGTTTGGTTCCTGTGACGGTAGGTTTAGGTATAGTGTAGGGAAGGGCCATACTATAGTGACTTTTAAGATTTTTTCCAACATTCTTGTAAATGATTTTTAAGATGTTGTCTTTGTCATAACGTCATAAATTCCTCATCTTACTATCTCAGTGGGGTCATTTGGACCCCACAAAGTCGTATAAACAAGGATGTGCGTGTGTGGGTGTGTGTGAACATGTGTGCACCTGTATGAATCTACATCAGCTCCAGCTGTAGTCTCAGCAGAATCCCGCTGGCAGCAGAGTGGCCTCATGTTGAGGAGGAAGATGAGTGTTTCTTGAGCGCTGTGAGCGATTACAGTCACTGCATTATTTAGCTTGAGTTACATGTGTGCCATGAACCCTACACTCCCCCAAAAATATGCAGCTCCATTTGCTCTCATTAAAAATGCATGCTGTTTGTGTGGAAAAAAAAAAAAAAAAAAACGCTTCCCTGACTGAGAGCTGATATTTTTGCAAATGTAACCCGAGTGTTGTATATGAGCCCGGCACACATAAGCATACATTTTTATCTCATGTTATAGCATATCCAACCTCATAGCTGCATGTCAGCACAAAGGTTTTAAAAATATCTGTGAAGATCTGCGTTTTTTCATTTGGCATATGATATGGAATAACTGTCTGTTATCATTGTGTGTGACACCAAAGGCCGTGAAATGCAATGACAATCTAAAAGTGACTGTTTGTCTTTTCTTCAGGTCACTTTGATATAGTTCTTACATTTAGTAGCTGAGCTCTGCAGCTTCTGCCATCATCAAACATTTCTCTGAAGTTTCATCGGCTCTGAAACCCAGAAGAGACACAGACAGCGCGCTCTAATTTAAAGAAACTCACACCAGACCGGCAGCAGTGTGCAAATTCAAAGTCACTGCA
>NC_063054.1:3384932-3484932 GCF_018812025.1 Megalobrama amblycephala | reverse complement strand
GTCAGAGGTGAATCCCATAAACCCCCACTTTACAAGCATATACGAACCAAGCAGGACATAGTGTGTACCATTTCTACAATACTGTGACACAGAAATGGAAGGTCAGCCTCATGGAAGAGGGGTAAGGGTGCGGGGAAGAAGGGGAAGAGGAAGAAGAGGCCAATAGGCAGATCCCTGATGAAATCAGGGCTACAATTGTGGATCATGTTGTCAGTCACGGCCTCACAATGGCTGAGGCTGGTCGAAGGGTGCAGCCAAATGTTGGGAGAACCACTGTAAATTCAATTATTCAAACATTTCGTTGGGAGAACAGGTGTGTATAAATGGACAGTAATTCAGCACTAAACAATCTGCACTGCACTACTGTCATCGTGTCATACATGAAGCTTGCAGTGGGACAAGAACTTGTCACTGTACATTTTACATTTAGACGTACAGCTTTACTGCATCACACATTTAGTGTATTGTAGTGTACAGTAGTGTTACAGTAAAGATTTGCCATATGTACTGCAGTATTGTTTACAGTTGTGCACAGCTTTACCCAAAGGGAGTTTATGTTTGTTGCAAATAAGGGTGTATTTTTTCTTTTGCACAATGCTGTGAACAAATTAGAATTGCAAAGAGCATATGCAGTAAAAATGTGAAACATACATATTCAGTGTCTTGTACTCAGTTACCTCACTAAATACAGTCATGTGTAACTTTACTGTATTTTTCAAATGGCTGTGCAAATAGTATATAGTGCTGTCTTGAGCATTTTCAGGTAGTGTCACCAAGATCTGACTTTTTTGCATTGGAAAACATTGACAGAGTAAACTGTCATAATGAAAACATGACAAAGCCATTTGACTATCTTGTTCATAAACAATGGTGTCAGGACTTTTCATCTTGATGACACTGACACTTTCATTGACACAAATACTTGCTTTTGAGGAATGACCTATCCATTTTGAGCAAGTGACACGCTTTTGCAGGTTATCAACTAGGTTTTGCAATTTGTACTAATTGTTTTGAGAACTGCATTAACTGTTGTGCAAATGTTAATAGTGATGTGAGAAATGCACCAAAGCGACTGAGAAAAACTGTATTCTGTCCTCATGAGACCCAAAAGAATAAAAGTCTTGTGAATTTAGTATTTTTTTTCATGTCATTACATTGTTTGGAGCATAAGAAAAAAAAATGGAAAAGTAACATTTTAAAAAAAAAATTATATTTTATTCATATGTTATTCTGTGTCCTCTAGAGGACACTGGGACTCAATTTAAAAATAAATAAATAAATAAAAAGACATTTAAAAAAAAAAAATAACCAATCAGTTTTTAGGTTTCAGGATTTTTTATACCAAACTTAGATGATTCTCAACTATGTTTGATACCATTTTGCTTTATGCAATAAATGGCCATAAACAGGTTTTCCCATTATATACAATGTATTAACATACTGTATCTAACTTGCATAAGGTGTTCTTGGAGCAATATGTAATAAAAAAAGAAGTGCAATACTGGGAGAAATAATTGGCAAGATTTTCATAATAATATCAAATATTTCATAGGAATATTGAAATATAATCTCTTTCCCCACTTGTTGTGTCTCTCAAAATGCATGCACTGTAAAAAAGAATTGTTGGTTTAACTTAAAAAAGTAAGTTACCTGGATGCCTTAAAGGGGTCATGAATTGAGAAATCAACTTTTCCTTGAGCTTTTGATATATATAAGAGCTCATCGTATTATAAGAAAGTTTCAGAACTGAAAACTTCCTTGTTAGTCCAATAAAAGCTTTTATAGACACCAGGCCCAGCGAACGACTGATCCTGGAATGTGCCTATAGGTGAAACCCCGCCTCCGCAGAAGAAATCAACGCCTACTCCATCATTGCAACACTAGCCCCGCCCACTGGTGTGTTAGTGAGATGAAGGAGAGAAGAGCGATACAGGACTAAAATAACATTACCTTTCAAAGGATCCTAATGCTAGGAATATGGTTAATTATTTTCAACAATGTGAATGTCTCAGTTGAGCTTTATTTGTATTCGGTACATTTCACTGTGGATTCTTTGGTAAATCAATCGCATTTCAGCGCAGGCTTTGCAAACAGACTTTAACAATATGGACTCGGCAGTAATGCAGTCAATAGTACTTCGTCTATGTGTCAGTAAATCAAACCAGTGACTAAATCCTCAACTTCACGTTGTTTCTCTTAGTAGGATGAAAATAATCTGTTATTTAAACAGTGATTAAATTACATATAGAAAGCAATCAAAGAACACTCCCTTTACAATCGCTGGAGCTGTCAATTGTTTTATTTAATGAATCTCTTATTTACATTGAGTTTGCACTGTTAGTTATGATGAATGCATTCGTTAGTGTGCAGAAATTGAGTTGCAATGATGAGATCACTGCTTTCATGTGCTTAACAACATCTGTGCAATGTTCATCAATGCAACATTTCATGCCACGATTTAAATATAATGCCATTGATCTAAATTTAATGCTATAATCAACACCTTTCACGATTAGTTAAACTTGAGAGCTGTAATAGTAAAAATGTGCTAAAAGTTTTCAAGAGAGTAATACTTAGCTATTTCATATGCAAAGAAGTCAGCCAATCACAGCAGTGGGTGTTTACATGGAAGACACGCCCCTTAAAACAGAGCGTTCAAATCAGTGGACTAAAATCATGGTAGGAAAAATGCCTTTTATTTCTAAATTATGACAATGTTTATGTAAAAAGCATACTAACATTATAAGTGCACCCCAGGAAACATTATAAAACAATAAAACAACGCAGTTCATGACCGCTTTTAAATTTTGAGTTCATTGAAATTAAAAATTGTAGTTAATACAATGAAGGCGATTGATTTAATAACCAGAAACCCAAAATATTATGTTATCTAAACCACATTAAACAATTATTACACATTAACAAATCATGAAAAACATTTTTTACAGTGTGATAAGTCATCTACAGTGGACATAAAATCAATGTCCTATTTCATAACAGAAAGTCACATTTTGAGTTGAAACCCCACATTTTCCTGAAATGTTGATTTATGAAAAAACATTTTGAAAATAAGTCTGAAATTTCCATAAGAGTGTTAAATTCGATCACTAAATTAATGTCAGTCATGCATTTTTAAAGACCAGCTTAAAGAAGCTTCCCAACATCTGGTATCTCCGAAAAGCCATGAATTTGCTCTTTACAGGACATCCAGACTTAAAACAGTGACATGTATGTTGTCAGAGAAATTCACTAAAATATAATGTTATGCATATGCCCTTCTTTAAAAAAAAAAAAAAAAAAAAAAAAAAAAAAAAACTCATTTAAATGTTGAATCTTGAGTCATGATGGCACAGAGGAGAGGAGGAGAATGTGAACGGCAGCATGTATGTGATTGTGTTTTTCCACCTGATGAGGAGCAATAAATTCCCACGTGAGCGCGTGAATCTCTTCTGACGTCTGAAAGGGTTAAGAACACGAGCGTGCTCTGCTCACTACTGCATTACATCATTCAGCACCCCCCCAGTCCTGAGGTGGTGAATCGAGCGCTAGGTGGCATCCTCGATGAGTAAGCAGCATCCGCGTCTCTCTTCAGTCCAGACATCCAGTCAGCGGCGTCGGGTGTCTCAGGGAACAGTCCCGCGCTCGCTCCCTGTGCGGGGATGCTGCGCGAGCACAATGTCCAGGTGACAAGAACCCGATTCCAGCAGGAGTTCGTCTCTGACCCGAGCCGGTTCGAGGACTAACTTCACCGTCCGGAGGATGCTCTGCCTCTCTGGCGTCACCGTCACCCCACAACTCCATGGCTACCTCATTAGGGGTACTCTGGAGAAACAGGTGTCGGGGAAGTGACGTCACGAGCCTCGGAAACCGGAGGTGTGCGCTTTGGAGAGCAAGATGGCAGCGAAATCCGACGGTCGGGGGGTCGTCACCGGTTTCGCCCAGCTGCACAACCTGGACGAGACGGTGGGGAGCTGCGAGGACGACCCGCGGCAGAACAGCTCCTTCCACATCTGCCACTGCTGCAACACCTCGTCGTGCTACTGGGGCTGCCGGAGCGCCTGTCTGCATTACCTCCTGGGCAAGGGGAGAGACGTCAGGCGGCCACCTCACGAGGAGCGCCTCTGGTTGGACTGCCTGTGGATCGTCCTCGCGCTGCTCGTCTTCTTCTGGGACGTGGGCACTGACTTGTGGCTCGCGCTCGACTACTACGCCAAGCAGGACTACCTCTGGTTCGGACTCACACTGTTCTTCGTGCTGGTGCCGTCGGTGCTGGTCCAGATCCTGAGCTTCAGGTGGTTCGTGCAGGATTACACGGGGGGCGGCTTGGGCTCCGTGGAGGGTCTGAGCAGCGGCCGGAGAGCCGCGTCGGGCACGAGCGCAGGGGTGTACGGCAGGGCCAGATGCTGTCGCGTCTCGGTGTGGGTCTGGCAGACGCTCATACACATCCTTCAGATGGGACAAGTGTGGAGGTAAGCGTCCCGCTCGTGAAATAACCCGCGCAGAGCATGTGCTTTCCTGTGAATGAACATCATGCGCGCGTAAAATCTGTGGCATCAGTATGTGCGAAAGTGCATCTGAGGATTCATTCACCCTCCCTTGGCTGCTCAACTCTCTGAGACCACTTGGCGAGACGGCCATCGGGTTTTTCAGGCTCCCTCAGGAACAACAACACAATTTGCGCTGCTCTTTAATAGTGAACCATCATCATCATCATCATCATCATCATAGGTGCAGTGCGTTATAACGCCAGTGTGCGCTCTCAGTGTGTGAGCAATAGTTCTGGCGCGTGCGGGGAATATCGTCCGTCACACATTGTACTTAATGTCTGATCCACTAGAAATGATGCGACAGTTTTCCTGCAGCAGACAGACGCAGTGGCCGCGTTCACGTCGGTGTGGAGGCGTACGGGCGATTTAGCTCGATTTCGACGGCCATTCATTATTCATGTCTGCATGTGTTCGTGCTTTCTGCTCTTTACGACGCGATTATTGCTTAAAGATGAAGTCCTCTGTGAAATTGTCATGATGTCATCGCTTTAAAGGTGCTACAACATCTCTCTTGCGCGCTCTCTCTCCCTCGACGCGCGCGCGCGCGCGCGTGTGTATGTGTGTGCAAAAGAAATTCCTTCTCATCTTTCATATATAGTCACGAAACGGCCGTTTTGATGTGTTTGCTGCAGGTAAATCTTGCTTATGAAACGCTCCTTTTGTACACGTTTAAAAAATACTCTCCATCCAATGTAAGATTTTATGTTATATATTTCATTTATATATGCATATATAAAGTAGGCTGCGAATGTTACACTGGGATCTAGACCTGACCCCGCAGAATCCCGCCTGCTCACGCTGATATTCTGCGGTTGCTATGCAACCAGTAGTACATATTAAGCGTTTTGTGCTCGCGCGTCCGTTCTTCCTTTCTATATAGTAGGCTTTATGCAAAAAGCAGTATTTTAAGTGTGCCGAGCAACACCCGAGTGACTGACTTCGTCTGTTGAGATTGTGAAGTACCCTGAACTACCCCAAAATGCCACAGGTGCAAATGTCAGATTCATAAAGCTGAAAAATAAAAAGGCAGAGACTGTGAGCTTCATGTGTAGCACTTTTTTTTTGAAGTGCTAAAGGTGTTAAGACAGTTGTCCCCCAGACAATAGCAAGTACTTTTAGGCCAAATGTGGAAGATTTGGCCTAGATATGGCTAAGTAAGCACACATGGGCCAACTTTTCACCTTATTTGTTTTGCCATGGCTTTTGAATTGGAGGGAGTTTTCTTTTGGATCACTGATTGTATTGAGAAGCTATATGGCCCAGATGACAGTACACGACTGAGGATCACATGTGGCTATAGCACTCCATTTGGTTTATACTTGGAAAATCACAAGTAACCTAAGTCAAGTGCCGCAGGGTTGTGGCAGTCCACACCTCATCCTATTCAACAACGCTATTGGTTGCTTTGCATCTTACACTGAAGTCCTATTGGTGGATTACTAAACATGTGACTGTTTGGAAGCTATTTGAATAAAGTTATTTCATTTATTTCCTTTTCTGCTCCTTCTTCACATCAACAGCCTTTGCCCAAAACAAACTCTAATTAGCTTCAGGTAAGTGCTGTTTTTGGTGTTTTTTTTTCTTATTATTATTATTAATATTAAGTAGATTATTAAGTAGGCCTATTATGTGTCTAAAAGTACTAGAGTAGCCTTCATTTTGAATGATAAGGAAAGCCATTTATTTAATGTTTTCTTCATTAAAAAATGGCTGCACATATTCTATGACACTTCATAAATAGTAGTTTAATAAATAATAGTATAAATAGTCTGAGTAGTGTGTTCACACTGAAAATTCCACATAAAAGTACACTTTAAATACCTGGAAACAGAATTAACGGAAAAACCAAAGTGAGGAATGATGAACACTTCATGTACTCAACTGTAGCAGCTTTAATTACGTAGTGGAGAGGGACTCCGTGTCAGACTTTGACGATGAATGACAAAATAACCTTATAAAATTCATACACTGATAAGTACATAGTGTATAGTGCGCCATTTGGGACGGAATCAGGGCTTGATATGAACTTTTTTGCTCTCCAATCACTGTGGCTAGTGGTTTTCTAAAGTTTCTAGCCACTCTGCATTTTCACTGGCCACAATTTTGACATTGATACCATGGGGAAAACTGTCATGTAGATATTTTTAACATTATCTCATAATTTGGCAGCAGGTTTATTAGGCTGCTGTCACTTTAAGACCTGACGCACAGATCCATTATACTGTTACACATGCGTTTTCTTTCTAAACTGTTTATGTTCACTTAAAACAAACAGACTGTGTTTACATGAATACTCACCAAGACCGGCATTTTGACATTATTTTGTGTATATTTGACTGTTTAAGCAGTAAAAAAGAACTCAATTTCATACTGAGAGATGCTTTATGTGGCACACTTTGGGTGTGAGCACAAAATCTGTGGGAATGAGTAACATTATGCACAATATGCACAATCCCACACCGAAATTCAAGCCCTGTAACACCAACAATATTCATCCGGAGCAAATGAAACGAGTGAGTGAGGGGAGGAGGGTTTGTGTGTCGACTCGCTGTCAGAGAGATGAGAGAGAGAGAAAGAGCAGCTGGTATTCTGTGGAAAATGAGTATTGGAAGTGTATCGAAAAATTTATATTTTTAACAACTCTACATTGCACTTAGTTTATTATTTCAGATGCCTTTTTAAAAGACTACAATTGAAATCCACCCGATTTTTGCGGGTGTTTAACATCAAGCCGCACTTTAGGTCTTGGGTGGTTGAAACACAGAATGTGTGTTGATTTACAATCATTAGTAATAGGCCTAAAAGTCAGAATAATATCTGATGTATGATACAATTGATATGTTATACTAATGTAATTATTTTTTTTATCTTTTCCTGACAGATGGTGAGTGAGAAAGATTGGTGAGACATACTAAATGTAGCAATTATTGTAAATTTATTCATTTATTTGACACTTCCAACATTACTACCAACATCAGGACACTTCTGTTGTTCAAGATGCTATATTAATAAAAATGAAATAAAAATGTCTGTGAATCAATTTCTGTGTTTATTGTTTGATTTACTGTGTAATGGGTTTTAAATGAAAAAAAGGTGTGGTGGAAATGTGATTCAATGATGTCACACGTGGGTCACGTAACTCAACCGTACAGGAATGTCAGGTTCACATTTGTTTTGTTATTTGGCTCATTACGGGTGCAGTTATGGCCCTGTTTTGGTTCAGCTCTGGCTAAAAAGATGTGGAACAGATTTGGGCTGGCAAACACGATCTGGGCCAAAACTTCAGCAGTTTATTTGGGCTAAATCTATGCCAAAGTAAATTTGCTGACTGGCCCTTTCGATTAAAGTGTATTTGTTTGGTTCATCATAGTATGGAGGGTAGTGCACACCTGTACACCTCCTTCAGTGGTCAAGAATTAAGATCTTCAGTGGATTCTGTACTAAAACTATGAGAATTTGGATACACCTAAAGTAAGGGAATGTTTAGCTACCTCAAAGAAAGACTTCTGCTGTGCACAAATCTGTATCTTTTGGCTCTTCAAATATCTTTTGCCATTTATAAAGATGTGACTCAAGCACTCATGGTAATAACCAAACAGTTACTGCTTCATTGTGCAAAAAATGCAAAACCCAAATACAATGAAAGGCGGTCTGAGGCAGAATACTCAGCAACATCAAAGAAGTGTCTTTTTACTCCTTTTAAGACTGTGTGAATATGAATATAGATTCATATTGAGACATCTAAACCAAAGAAGTAAGAAGATACTGCTTCATGCTTCGCTGTTCTTATGTTTTGTAGGTGGAAATGCATTGCATCTGTGAATGTTTTCATATTTATATTATTGCTTTTAAATTATTTTTCAAATATCTTGCAAATATTATTACTTTCTACCAATAAACTTCTGAGGCCACACTGCGTTTTACTTTTAACAAACCGAACCGATAATGTTGTCAGGTCACAGCAAACATTAGCAAGCAAAAAAATCTATAAAGTGGAATTACACAAATCTGTCTTTGCAACAGCCCCTGACTACTAGACAGATCCTTCTGCCAAAGACTTTAGAAAATGTGCATTTTAAGAAAGTGCATGAGAAAAATTTCAATTGGATGTTTATTTATTCATGCTTGGCATGAGAGTCCTACGATGTCTTTGTTGGCTTGGGTAACTAGTCTGATGCAGCAGCTCCGCTGCCAAGACCTCGAGCCTTTCCAAATCGTCTTGACTTGAGAGTCAGTCAGTCAGCGCAAGCGTCTTGAGAGATAAATGGGAAATAATGCTCGATTAGGCAGCCCGGGCCACTGGTTGTATGCTTTGTTAGCCCTTGGCATAAAAACTGCTGTCTGTGACAGAGTATGTCTAGTTAGGGCAACTTTTGGAAAACGACTACAGCTCAGGATTCTCATACCCAGCATGTCTGATGTGCCACTACTGCTCGAAAGTTTGGGGTCAGTAAGATTTTGTTTCTGAAAGAAATTAATACTTTTATTTAGTAAGGATGTTTTAATTGATCAAAAGTGACAGTAAAGGCATATATAATGCTACAAAAGATCACTATTTCTTTCATCAAATAATCTGAATAAATTTAACACACTTTCTTTCCCCAAAAATATTCTGTTTTCAACATTGATAATAATCATAAATGTTTCATGATCAGCATATCAGAATGATTTCTGAAGGATCATGTGACACTGAAGACTGGAGTAATGATGCTGAAAATTCAGCTTTGATCACAGGAATAAACTGTATTTTAAAATATATTAAAATAAAATTTAAATTGTATTACAATTTAAAATTGCATTTTAAATTGTAATAATATTTCATAACAAATTACTGTATTTTTGATCAAAGAAATGCAGCCTTGATGAGAAATCTTAAGTTTGAGCAGTATATAAGTGCATTCCATATAAATAATAGGACTGTCAAAAGATTTACATTTTTGTAGCATTTTTTGTAATCGCCACACTGTAAATCCTAACGCTAATTGGTTTGAGTAGGACAAACTTAAATTAAACAAATTAGCTCAGTCAAATGAACTTCTTTCAAGTTTACAGAAGTGATATGTCTTAAGTAAACTGAACTGTTTCATTGTTTTGAGTTTTATGAACTTATTTCTTTTAACTTAGACAAACTTAAGTTTAACTGAAACTGGGCTGGGATTTCTATTTCCCAGCATGCTTTGCTCATGGCACTCTAAAGGGAGAGTAAATGCTAAAATAAAGTGTTATGTTTTGTTTTTGCGCAAGATTAGTGTTAAAGGTGCAGTAAGTGATTTCTGAGAAACACTGTTGATATTTGAAATCACCAAAACAAACAAGCCCCTCCCAAAAGGACCACACTACTATCCTGATAACTCCGCCCCCATCTTGAATGTATACGCCCCTTATTGCTGATTGGCTACAAGTGTGTTTTGGTGCTCGGGGTCTGATCTACTTTCAACAGTGTTTCTCAGAAATTACTTACTGCATCTTTAAGTGGCAGATTTAGTAATGATTCATGTTTTGTTATGCTAATTTAGAAAAGTTTCAGTTAATGTGAGTTTTTGGAGAGTTACCATCATGGTGTCATGCGGCTTGGTTTGAGAGCAAGCAACATGTTAGCAAATTAACATGTTAACATTTTCTGAATTAGTTTGATATGTTCACACTAATAAAAATGTTTATATTAAAGTTATATTAAGTTAAACATATGAATTAGTGTATTTCTCAAACATTTCAAGTTAACAATTAAAATGTATTGAGTACAAAATAAAATGATGCCAGTTCTGCTTGCTTAAACTTTGAATTTCTTAACTTAAAATTTTTGAGGCGACTGATTCCCTCAAATTTTTTGAGTTTTGCCAACTTATTCGGGTTTACAGTGCACTTTCGTATAATGAATGCAGAATGATTTTGATTATAACACTGTACGTGTTAAGAAGAACATATAATATGTCTGGTTTGGTGTTGTGAAGCGGTTGTTGAGCTTTACTGATGGTGCTGTAGGAATATCTAAGACAAAAATGGTTGGGAAACGCTGCTGTAATCCACTCCTTCCCTACTGTTTTAAGGCTCTTCCTCTGCCTCATTCCTTTCCAGTGCTGTCTGGGTAAAATCATTGCTTTGCTGCTCTGTCCTCCCCATCCACTAGTTAAAGTCATAATATGCACTTTCCTCTTCTCTCCCTCGCTGCCTGTTTTCCCTTTTACATAAATCTCCACTTGACCTCCATTCCTGTCAAGGAAACTGGAGCATCTGTCGGCCTTCCCATTATTGGAGATTTTCCCCTGTACGTGTGACGTTTAGAGCACACCCCAGCCCTCCCTCCACACTCCATCACCTCTAGGAAACTCACTGTCCCCATTCTCTCCTGTTTGCCCTCTCTGTGTCACACCTCTCAGGTAGATATACAGTCAGCTACTATATATAGTGGCTGTTTGAGAGTGTTATATAGTGTTTGTTTGAGAGCGGGTGCTTGGAATGGCAGTTCATGTTGAGTAAAGTGCAATGAAAAATTGTGTATTTACTAACGTCATTAACTGTACAACTGTCCTGATCAGTGTTGGGGGTAATGCATTATTGAACAATAATCAAATTACTTCTTTCAAGTAACGCATTACTTTTAAATTTACAACAAAATATCTGAGTTACTTTTTCAAATAAGTAATGCAAGTTACTTTTTTCTTCTTATTTATTGACTGCGTCCTATTCTTCTATATTCTAGAATTGCAGCAAAGCTGAAAAATTAGTTTGAGCTGCACCCTCTACTGTACAAGTGTGAATCTGCATTTCCCTCAGCCTGAGGCTTATTCATTTAACTTTTGGTGCCAAAAATAGAACTTTTATGTGTCATTAAAAAACAAGCAAGCTCAGGTGTGAAGTAATGCAAAAGTAACGTAACACATTACTTTACATAAAAAGTAATGCAATCAGTTACTATTTTAGGGAGTAATGCAATATTGTCGGCTCAGTATTCGCCGTAGAACAGGGAAGCTCTGAACTGTGCTCACTACATCAACAGTGTACGAGATTGACAGGGAAGAGGAAAAATTGTTGAAATAAGTTGTTATTTTTGTGCACAAAAAGTATTTTCGTTACTTAACATTAAGGTTGAACCACTGTAGTCACGTTGATGTCACGTCACGTTGATTTTAATGATGTCTTTACTACTTTTCTGGACCTTGAATGTGGTAATTTCGTTGTGGTAAAAAAACGCTCGGATTTCATCAAAAATATCTTCATTTGTGTTCCGAAGATATACGAAGCTCTTACGGGTGTGAAACGACATGACGGTGAGTAATTAATGACAGAAATTTCATTTTTGGGTGAACTATCCCTTTAAACACATAAATGTCGACTTTAAAACTCTGAATTCGTTCAATCCCTAGCACGTATGTGTAACAAGCGAATTAATAATCATCATGTACTTTAAGTAAGCAATAAGGTACGTGAGGCTGTGCAGTATCGTGAATAAGTCACGGCTGAAGGGCGTTGTTAGGCACGACGCGAAGCGGACTTATTCATATATCACATACATCAAATATTAAAGCCAAAAATATGTATCAATGCAACTTTCATGAAGTAAAGTTTCACTAAAAGCCTTCCTTCCGCCGGAAAAAATAGTCCCTGACCGTGAACAGCAACAGAAGTTACATTATCACGCCATTAGATGGCGGCAAAAGTCTGTCTTTATGAGTGTGTGAGTCCGTAGTGAAGACTTTTATTTTGAAAAGACTGAATTGTTGTGAACACAGAACAAGATGCAACTGACAAATGCTTTGACTAGTGCTGTCAGTCATGGAAACCCCTTAACTGTTAAAAGGACAAGATAATACATCGGACATTTAAACAGATTTTTTATTATGAACATCGAACTGACCTGAAAGAAAATGCTAAACGTGAATGCAGGTAATAAACTCGCTCACTCAATCTTTTTCTCACAACACTCTTCTGCATAATACAGTAAGATTTAATGAACAATATCAATTGAGAACCTACAGTTTATGTTGCTAAGAGTGGTTGCTAAGGTTGTTGTGTAGTGATACATAGAACCATTGGGTGAAGCGGTCATAGTGAATAAAACACAGCCATTGACCAATCAGAATCAAGAACAGGAACTAACATAATGTCAGAAAGATATCAACTGTGCCGTTGTTCATAAATACCAGTAGTGATGTTGTACAACGAGGACGTACCGTTGAGGACGTAAATAGAGTCATCAGTGTCCCAATGTGTAGTAAGACAGAGTAGTTAATATCCTCACCAGTGCCTGAATTCGTGAACACGATATGCTGATTCTACCTAGGAAGAGAGGGAGCTGATTGAGACGCACCCTTGAACTCAGACAAATGGTCACAATGAAACTATGACTATAAACTAAACATGACAGAGAAACTAATAACAATTTTTTTTTACCTCTTTTTATCATGGACTCACACTGTCATTGACCCACAACGACTCAAACAGATACAAATACTTGGTCTCTAGTGCTGGGTTGTAAAAAGAGATGCCTAGTCTTTTTAAGCACCTCTTAAGGTGCCACTTTATTGTTCAACTGCCTCCTCAAGAGCTTTATATGAGTAAACAGCCTTACGGTTTAGCGAGTACTGAAGACCCAGCAGTGAGTGGGCTAATCAATGCGTTACACTGCTGACATGTCCTCAGATGTGCTTACAGTAAACACTACTCGCCTGTTATTCACAGCGACCTTGCAAGCATTGTAGAGCGGTCTCAGTGAGAGTCTGCATCTCCTCAAAGACCAGCCACACTTCATGAATTCATTTAAACACAAAGAGTTTGCCAGAATATACCATCATATCATAGCGATCTGCTGTGGAGTATGAGTACATATAAGTGTAATATATGTTGTGTAGGCCAGTGAGTGTGATAAATGTTCACAGCTTGTGCTAAGACATGTGGGGTGCAGAGATTGACATGATGCAGTCATGCTGAAATCAGTCCAGTTGACAAAAGCCAAATGCACAATGTAATGTTATGACTAATTGGTGCGTGTTTTCGCTTGTTAGCGTGTCGGTGTGAAGACCATACAGGGTAATTCATGTGTGCTTCTATCATCTTGGCAGTAAACTGTAATGACTAATTTGTGAGTGTGTTTACAGATTGGACCACAGAGCGCTATGAATAATCTAAATGTGTTTGATCAAACCAGCTGCTTTACGAACACGATTATGACCGTACGTAGAATGGAGTAGCCTATTTATTTGTGTGTGTGTGTTTTTTAAATGCACATCACTGTCCCTCGTGGTTACTAACCAGTGCTTTGTCTTGTGTTTAGCTCGTTTAAGGTTAACTACTGTGAATATTGTGCTGATTTCTCCTAGGACCTCTCAATAGGCTAAGTTTTTTGTGTTTCTACAGACTTTAGCTTGAAGGGCATTCGAATGTTTTTTGTATTATTACAGTGTAATTATACATTTAAGTACTGAGTAAGTTGTCTTCTGTCTTCCGGTTTATATTTCCACAGCGATATTATGGATTTTTGAATGAACCACTCATTTTAAAATCTTGTTATGACATCCGCTTTAAACATTATAATGCTCTCTACAACAAGTAAATACACTTCACCAGCTAATTACTCTACAACATCGATGCCATAGAAATATCAAAGACATTATATATAGAAAGATGGTGCACTCGTATTATTATGAATGGGAGAAAATGCAACAAGCAATCTAAATAAGAGCCAATCACCGATTGGTAAAGTCATCACGTCACTGCAGTGGCCATTATGTTGCATTCACATGGGGCGTCGGCTTTAACGCTTCTCGTTTACTTTGAATGGGTGATGTCATGTGTTGCCGAACTGAATTGTGGGTTCCGTCGCGTCGCTTCACTCGCATTGCTCGTGGCAGAAGTTGAAGATTTCGCAACTTTCAAGTGCCAACGCAGGTGTCATGATGCCAGAGTTCGACACATGCGCAGTAAAAATTTTTCTATACTCTTTACCAGACATCGTTTCATCAACTGGACATTCGCTGGGCAGGATCAGAGAAGAAGAATAGTGCATCCACCATTACAACATAGTTCAGAATATACACCAAGAGAACAGGAATCAAAAACGATGAAGAAGGCATGCTTCTGAGTTTACTCGTCTTCTTTTTGAATCGCTCTTTACACACGCTTCTTCGACGACTGCACATTGTGCTCAGTACTGTGCATATTGCCACCTAGTGGACTCTTCTGTCCTGCTTGCGCATGCGCTGTTGCACGCGCACTGTCCGTGTGGTCTCAAAATTTGGGCTGCACACAGACGGAGTGTGCGGCAGGCCGTGAAAATTACACCATGCGGATGGTGCACGAACGCGGACGGCTGAAGTTTACCCAGGGCTTTACGCAAATTCTCTAGCGCAGACCTAGCCAATTGCGTTCATGCAACACTGGAAGGTAATGTGATTGGCTGTTATCACTATAATGGCCATGTCAGCACAAGATTCAGACACACCCTCCATCAAGTGTTGGTGTCGCCGCCCTGTGTGAATGCAGCGTTAGAAGCTCCGGTTCCTATAGAAACAGTCAGACGGGCTTAGGACTGCGCAGGTGCATTAGCTTGATCCAGCCTGAAAAATGCAGTTTTTTGCAGTAGCCCCTCATTGCAGAACATGAGATCCAGGGGTGGAGAGGGTAGGTTTAGGAATATGTAAAGTGGGAGAAGTTGGATCCAAATCTAAGGGGTGGAGATGGGTAGGTTTAGATCCAGGGGGCGGAGACGGGTAGGTTTAGGGATATGGAGTTGGATCTGGACCCAACCTCGCCCCCTGGATCTCGTGTTCTGCAGTGAGGACCATCTCGTTTTTTGTCATTACTTGAGTGTTTAGAAACAAAATTTATGACAGTTGTTGTCAGATTTCATTGGTGATTTCAAATATGAAATTTAATTGAAAGCTTTGCGAACAGCTTTGGAGAATTTTATGTTTTCATTCACAGAGATAGGAGCTGCACTTGCATCCCCGAGAGGTGTTTCAATGATGGCCGCCGAGTGAAATGACTTGTCTTAAAAGGGACTTAATATATACTAAAAGGACTAAATATGCAGAGCTACCACAAAAATGGAAAGACAAAATTATGTTTTAAAGAGATTAATTATTTTGTTCATCTAGAATGCATTAAATTGATCAAAAGTGACAGTATTTAGTGACAGTCATTGTTAGAAGAAAATCTATTTCATATAAATGCTGTGTTTTGACTATTTATCACAGAATCCTGGGGGGAGTATCATTGTTTTCAAAAAGATTTATGGTCACTGTTAGGATATACCAGCAGCCAGAGGTGTAAAAAAATAGCAGGGGACAAAAATGCACATTTCAGAGTGGTTTTAATCCCAAAAAGTGCAAACATGTAGTTCTCCAAGATGTGCATAGTAGCAATAGTCAAAAAACCCCGAAAACAAATCAAAAGGAAATAAATCAAACGTGTTTACAGTATTTCAACAAATGTAAGTTTGGCTATGCAAATGTCCAGGCCCAAAAATACACATGCAATTCAACCTCTCCACCCTCCATACTTCTTCTTCTTCTTCTTCTTAGTTTTATGGCAGATTGCAACCATGGCTTATCAGGTGCATACCGCCACCTACTGTATCGGAGTATGTAGCATGGATATGAATGTACTTTACAAAAAAAAAAAAAAAAAAAAATGATCTAAATCCTATAATACAACCCTGTATCCTTTAAATATTCCACAACAGCATCCTGTGTTATTTTAACCCCTTCTCCTGTTGTTCCCAAAACACCTTCAAGGTTCCATTTCCTTCCAATCTGAATTATCTTTGGCTTAAATCTATTCCTCTCTTCCCTATATTCCCTACAATGTAACAGTATATGTTCTGCATTTTCTGTGATTTTATATTCTATACATTCATCTGATTTACATTTACCTAACAAAAACAATGTTTTATTTAACCCTGTATGGTCAAACCCCAGTCTGGATAAAACAGACTCCTCCCTTCTTTTCCTTCCATTAATACCCTGTGCATTAATACATTTCTGTATAATATAATATTTTATTCCACTATTATCCATGTCCCATATGTTCTACCATTTCTTCATTATTTCTTTTTTAATTATTGCTTAGCTTCTCCTTTGCCAAATGGAATATTTATAATAGCGTTTATCCTGGTTGATTTCTTTGCTATTTTGTCTGCTACATGAGCAGGTACCCAGCAGAATCTCACATCTATCTGAAGCCTCCGCAATCTAAATAAACTTTGGTGGATTTCTAGCATTAAATCATCTCTATTAGATCACCCTCCATTCCTTCTTCTTCTTCTTCTTCTTCTTCACCCTCCATTCCCCTAAAATGGCTGCCTTTTAAAGCTTTGGCTCCTCCTATATTTGGGAACATACCATTTTAGGGGGAAACCTATAAGTTGCAAGCAGATGACAAAGTAAAACCATCATACCTTCATTCTAGTTCAGCTTTACAACATACATCATTTGCATCTATTACAGTTTAAATTGCTCAAAACAATAAAGACAAGACATATAAGAAAACACTTACATCCACGGTTCTCTCCCTCCCCTATGAGGTCAGAACCAATGGAGAACTCTGCCATGAGCAAATGTTAGCTTAAAAATGGCTACTTTCCATGTGGACAGGTTTGGAAAGTGAGCGGTGCACCAGAAGCTATGTCTGGCTGTTTGAAATGCATAGAAGTTAACTTGATAACTAAATGAAATGAAATAAATACTTATTGTGTAAAGTATTTTTGGTATTCTTTTCTGTGTAACGATACTGTAACAGGATGCATCACTGAACATTGAACATTTAAACAAATAGCAACATTTAACAGACAAACCAAAACTAACAACTTGGGATGATAATTGGGATGTCACAACACCAAAATTAGCACTACAAACATACAATTACATAAGGATGGTATAGTTTGCCGGCATTTAGTTTGTATGTATGTGTAATGGTGGAAAGAGTTCATTGTGCACATACCCATGCTCAGTCCCTTCAAAATAAAAGTCCTAGGTCACAGTCACACTTTATAAGTTGTCCTTAACATACTTAAACATTTTTACAGTGTACTTATTGTGTTCATATTTAATTGCAAAACACTCTTGCTTATGAGGTGGATATGGGTATGGAGACAGGTTTGGGGGTATGTTTAGGATCATTGTCGTGTTGGAAGGTGAATGACCTGCCCATCTTCAGCTGTCTGAGGGATGCAGGTTTTCCTAAAGAATTTGGATGTGCTTGGCAGCATCCATTTTCCCTTTAATCCTGTCCAATCGCCCAGTCACCGCTTAAGAGAAACATGATGCTGCTACCACCATGCTTCACAGTATGTATGGTGGTTTTTGGTTGATGTGCTTTTCATCAAACAAAGCGCTTGGAGTTCAGTCCAAAAAGGTCAATTTTGGTCTTAAAAGACCATGGCACCATTTAGCAGATGGCATCAGAGTCTTCCAGGTGTGTTTTTGCATAGCGCAAATGAGACCGAGTGTGGCTCTTTTTCAGAAAAGGCTTCTTTCTTGCCAGCTTTGTGTAAAGCTTGTGAGATAGTCGTCACATGCACAGGCTGACCAGTCGCAACCATAAAGCCTTGTAAGTCCTTCAAAGATGCCATTAGCCTCTTGGTAGCTTCTCTGATCAATGTCCTCCTGGCTCAGTCATCCAGTTTGGATGGATGGCCTGTTCTAGGCAATGTGTTGGTGGTGCCATTCATTTTCTAATTCTTCTGCTATGAACAGTACTCAGAGGGATAGCTAATATGGATTGCAACTTTATCCCAGTGGCCGTTTGAAAGCACTTTCCCAACCATGGTGGATTCTTTACAGTACCATGAACTACTAACAGTGGAATCTTTAAGAAATGGCTGGTTTTATTCTGAAGTAATCAAAACCTCTACAATTGATGTCAGGTGGGGCATTTGGCCTGGTGTTTGATCTGGAAGTTGATTGGTTGCACCAGAGCAAGTTTATAATGGTAAACTAGGGGCTGCTCTCTTTACCAAACCAGGGGCCTGTACCATGATGGTAGTTGAACAAACTCAGGATAAGTTTCGAGTTGACAAAACCAAACCACTCCAATCTGGCTTTGTTGGTACCATGATGCTGATCATCAACTCTCTCTGTCAACTCAGGCTTTGATCCTGAGATTGTGGAGCACGTGCACATGAATCCGTGACATCAGTGGTGAACAGCCAATTGCATGCCTTGCAACAGGATTAATAGTAATATAGATCATATAGTAATTTTATAATTCATATATAAATTATACAATAATTCTAATTATCATTAAAGCCAGACAATTTCATTGTTGAATATTTGTTTTTACTATATAGTGACCTTTAATTTGGAGGAAGAGAAACTGGGGGAGTGACTTTATTGCGTTGGATGTGTTAGTGTCACTTTGCTCACATCTGATTGGTCCAATTTTGGTTTGAGATCTCTAAACCAGAACATAACCTGCCCTGGAGCAGGTTAGCGTGGAGTGTAAGTTACTATGGTGATGAACACAGCTAAAAGCCAAGTCACTTTCATGGTACCTACAGTAAAACCCAGGATTGGAGTAAACTAATCTGAAACTTACCTGGCTAGCCAACTAATCCGGCTACATAGTACAGGCCCCAGATGTTTCACTAATTCATTTTTAGAATGTTTGAAAATGTAACTTTCACCCTGATGATGAGGGTTATAATGTGTACATAAATTGAATGAACTTTCTTTCTTAAACATGAATTAACTTTCTTTCAAACACAAGAGTAGAGTACTGAACATCTCAAAGGTTTTTTCTCTTTTTAACTGACAGTCATTGGTAGCATGTCTCCTTATCTTATCTCTCAGTGTGTGATGACAGACGGACGAGTCCCCTGAGGCCTGAGAGAGAGACAACCATCACCAGTCAGCCATTAACCATTAGACATCACACCATGACCCACAGCTGCCCCTCCACACACACACACACACACACACACACGCACACACAGGCGTACATGCACAGGTATGCAGACATAGTTCACTGAGGAATACGTAATCCAGGAATAAAACCTCGAGGTTCCAACAGCACCGAGATCATCAGAGATTCTGTTTCTTCATGCACTTACATAATTATTTGCAGTATGTCTGTAAGAGTCAGTGGGACAGATGACATCCTCGTGGAGCTAAAAGAGACTCCCTCCATCTCTATCCTCAGCTTATAAACACAAATCTGCATGTTTGCTATAATGCTGTTAAAATTAGAACAAGCAAAGCGAGATTTCACCTGTGAGCGGCTTACACAATATCTTATATAGGCGGCTGAGAGTGAGCAGTTTTACATATTCTTCATGCCTAATACGAGCATCTGGTGTTGAATCATAAAAAAAAAAATATTGAATGTTTTTATAGCAATCCTGTTATTCAGAGAATCATATCTTTGACTGCTGGTATTTATTCATTATACAAACAACAAAGAAAAGACCTCACTTTCTTTGTGACCTGACTGAGACGAGTGTCTGTTTGTAAAATGCATTTGATGAAGTGTGGTAAAATGCTGATTTATTTAGCCATGATGAAAGTGTGCTATTTATACAGTCATGAAGAAAGAATCTCTGATTATAATTCAGAGGATAAGAGGTAGCTGCAGGCTGTCAGGATAAAGCAAGCATCTCAGTTGTTGTTGTGTTAAGGCAAGCTTTGTAACAGTTTTCTGTTTCCGTCTGAGTTGATGGTGAGTGTGAACATGTCTTCATTCAGATCAGTCACCTTTGACCTCAGGGCAGTGCGGATATGGACTGATTCAGGGTTGAAATCTCATTCAGAAATCTCCATGCTGTAAAAACTGTGCCAACGAATAACCAGAATGTTACTGTTTTTTAAATCATTGTAGAATTGGTGTACATTAATGTAGTTTGACGACTTAAAATTATGCTTAGTAAACTGATAAATATAATGCACGATGCATGAATAGAATGAACGAAACATTAAATTGTGTGCACGATTTAGGAAATCAAGGGAACGAAATAGTAAATCATGCGCACGATTTAGCAAATCAAGGGAACGAAATAATAAATCATGCACACGATTTAACAAATCAAGGGAACGAAATAATAAATCATGCACACGATTTAGCAAATCAAGGGAACGAAATAATAAATCATGCACACGATTTAACAAATCAAGGGAACGAAATAATAAATCATGCACACGATTTAGCAAATCAAGGGAACGAAATAATAAATCATGCACACGATTTAACAAATCAAGGGAACGAAATAGTAAATCATGCGCACGATTTAGCAAATCAAGGGAACGAAATAATAAATCATGCACACGATTTAACAAATCAAGGGAACGAAATAGTAAATCATGCGCACGATTTAGCAAATCAAGGGAACGAAATAATAAATCATGCACACGATTTAACAAATCAAGGGAACGAAATAGTAAATCATGCGCACGATTTAACAAATCAAGGGAACGAAATAATAAATCATGCACACGATTTAGCAAATCAAGGGAACGAAATAGTAAATCATGCACACGATTTAGCAAATCAAGGGAATGACATAATAAATCATGCACACGATTTAGGATATCGAGGGAACGAAATAGTAAATTGTGCGCACAATTGAACAAATCAAGGGAACTAAATAAATCATGCTCATAATTTAGCAAATTGAGGGAACGAAATAATAAATTGTAAGAATGATTTAACAAATCAAGGGAACAAAATAATAAATAATGCACACGATTTAGCAAATTTAGGGAACTAAATAGTAAATCATAAGCATGATTTAGCAAATTGAGGGAATGAAATAGTAAATCGTAAGCATGATTTAGCAAATCGAGGGAACGAAATAGTAAATCATGCACACGATTTAGCAAATTGAGGAATGAAATAGTAAATCGTAAGCATCTTCCAGTGAAATGACAAACTTCTCTCTGGTGATGAATGCTGGACTTCTCCAATCATTTAATCATTTGAAACCCCGCCCCTTTGTTACAGTCATCAGCAAGCTGAGATACTCCGATGTACATCACAATATGGAGAATCTGTTGGATAAATCATTTATAATAAGCACTGCAATATTCCATGAAAAAAAATAGTCAATTTTGATTTCATGGTGAAATGTCTTCTGTGTGGCCTCATCTCTCTTCAAGACTTATGTTCGAAACACTTTCCTTCCCTCAGCAATGGGGAGGACAAACCCTTTTCGATAGCGCATTAAATCTGGACGGATCCCCTCAGAAGCAATGCCCTGATGCTAAAACTGACCTAGTTTTAATGGAGAGCATTGCAGTGACCATTCAAGCTGATAGTGTTTAAATGTAATGCCCTACAACCATACTCACTGCTCTCCACTCATGTGTGTTAACTCATGCCAGGAGCGTCCACTTCCTCTTTCTTTTCTTGCCCAGATCTCACTGGATCACACTTTCTTTTTCGATGCATCTCTTTTGCACTCTCTTTTTCTGTCTCTCTCTCTCTCTTCCACTCTGTGGATGTGTTGACTCTGTTGAGAGACTGGAGGCTTTTCCACTTTTTTTTTAAATTTATTTGAAGTTGAATGTAATCCCTTGCATCCCCAGATGTTGATACAGTGCTGACTCTAGCAGGAGGTCCTCCTCAACATACCAATGTGTTTAGCCTACTTCCATGCTAAATCCTTATATTGTAACATAACCGTAACTATGTATTGAACATTGGGGGGAGGGTGTTCGATTGACGTCACATTTCGATCATTTAGAATAGATGATGTGAACACTGTCTTCTGAACTCAGTTGCGCACCCGCAAAGCGTACTCAAGTCCGCTTAAGGTTGTGTTCACACTTGTAGTTTGGTTCGCTTGGTTCGTTTGGTCTGGATCAAAAAAAAAAAATTTAGTCCTGGTCCATTTAGTGTTTAGACTGGCATTTTCATCACCGAACCTAAAGGCACAGGGAGACGTTCACAATCTGATTGGTCGGCCTTTATGAAGTATTGTCTATTTTGAGACTGAACTTACTGAACATCCAAAACAATGCTGTGTTCTGGGCTAACTGCGCTCGTTTTATGTATGTAGCCTGCATATGGTGGTATTTTGACAACATCGCAACATCATGACTATGACAAGAAAAAAACGATATGCATGAGCATTCTGTCATTTTTAGGGTCTCATCTTCCTGTTTTTGGTTCGTTTACATGTCTTTGGTTCGTGTTGCGTTCATATATCATTCGAACCGCACCAGAGTTCGTTTGGTTCGTTTCACACCTATGGATCATTTGTTTTGTTCCGAAACACACTGTAAAAAATGACTGTGATTTTAACAGTAAAAGACTGTAAAAATGCTGCGGTGAAAAACTGTCAATTGGTTTACAGAAAGTTTCCGTACTATATACGGTGAATAACTGTAATAGATCTAATGGTACATTACGGTAAAATACCGTTAAATTCACAGTTTTTGGAAGTGAAAAATAACAATTCATTGTAAAATTTACAGTGAAAAACTGTAAATTGACATTCCCACAATTCCCTGCGTGACACTTCACATTTGATATATTTTCGTTGAAATAACTCTGTTTCTTCTTAGTTTTTCTCATTTTTTTCTAATCAGTTATGTACATTAGGTTTTATGTTACATCTAATGTTGTTAAATTAATGTTTATTGCATTTTTAAAATTTCATGCATGTTACCATGATGGTGTTTAATGTGTGTGTGAATGACACTGTGTGCACCTTCTATATGTTAGTGTTGTCCTCCTCAGCTTGTGGAAAAGCTGCTTGTGATGAACTTTGATTCATCATGTGACTCTTATCACCACTGTGTTTGGTGACTGTCAGTGTATTATAAAGGTACAAAACAGATATTAGTACTTCATTAGGTTGGTAAATTAACATTATATCAGTTAATGAAATACGTTATTTTACCGTAAATTTAACAGATTTTTTTTTACGTTGCTACTGTATTTTTTACGGTAAAGTTCTGGCAACCACAGCTGCCGTTTTTTTACCGTAAATTTTACTGGGATTTTTTTTACAGTGCAGGGACTAAATTTGTTACAATGTTGCATTTTCTTCTTGGTTTGGTTCGCTTTCACATGGCAACATTTCAAAGCGTACGAAAATGCGCTTAGGCAAGTCACATGCGAGTACAACTGTCCTCTTATTGGTCAGAGTTTTCTCTGCGTCATCCATCAAAATAATGATTGACAAGTTCGCTCCATGAGCTTATTGTGGCTTTATTTGTAACTGTCGAGACAAACACTATATGAATGTAGCCGTCATTCCTGCTGTTAAATTATATACTACATTCATGTTAATGCTGCGGCAAATTCAAACGCACACTCTCTCTGTCTCTGGATTTCCCAGCGCTGTCTAGTAGGCGAACTGTTGTGTGTGTCGAGAGACCATATGAATGTTATAATGATGCAGAGCGGGAATCAAGGCTTCGTCAGGACAGCGTTCTCGTACGGAGAAGTGCAATTACACAACATAGAGGTGCTCTTTGGTTTTCAATTATGGTAAATAATTTGCTCACTCACAGAATCAGACACTACTGCTTTTTATATAGCACACCTCCCATTATGAATTATGATATCGTTTGGTTCGTTGGTCCGTTGGGTCGGTTTGCTTTCACATCTCAAATGAACCACTCCAGAGTTTGTTTGGAAGCGGACCGAGACCGCTGAAAAGATGGTGCACCAGGTTCGGATGGCAGCGTTCACACATGTCCAAATGAACCGCACTAACAGAGCAATTGCACCAGGGTTCGTTTTAATCGAACCAAACATGCCAGACTTGTAGTTCGGTTCGTTTGGTTTGGACCAAAAAAAACCCAGTCCTGGTCCGATTAGCGCAGATTGGCAACTTTATCACCGAACCACAAAATACTGAACCTACAGGCATAGGAATACGTTCACAACCTGATTGGTCGGATTTGATGACGTTGCCTATTTTGAGACGGAACTTATTGAACATCCAAAACAACGCTGTGTGCTGAGATAAATACGCTTCTTGTGTGTGCATAGCCTGCATATGGTGGTATTTCGGCCAGCTGGGAATTCATGAAGAGCTTATAAAATGTGTAAAGTAGTCAAAACATCAGCAGGAATCCATCCCTCCGTCACACACACAAATGATCTGCTGCGTGGAGACGCGTGTCTGATGCCTGTGATTAGCAAACTCGCGACTATGACGAGAAAAAATGAAATGCGTGAGGATTCTGTCCTTTTTAGGGTCTCGTCTTCCTGTTTTTGGTTCATTTATATGTCTTTGGTCCGTGTTGCGTTCATATATCATTCAAACCGCACCAGAATTCGTTTGGAAGTGGACCTAGACCCATCTTTTCAGGAGTCTCGGCCCGCTTGTTTGGTGCGCACCAGGGTTGGGATGTCAGCGTTTACACGTTCAAATGAACCGAGCAATCGCACCAGGGTTCGTTTTAGTCGAACCAAATATGCCAAGTGTGAACACAACCTAAGGGGGATTTCACACTGGGTTCATTTGCTGTGGTCCGAGCCGGGGCCTGATTGTTCCCAGAGCCACCCGCAACGTTGGTCTGGTTTCTCACTAAACTTGATTCTGTCAAACCCTGGTGCGTTTGCATTCATCTTACGTCATCACAAACGTGCACGCCGCATGACAGAACGCGGGTCAATAAATAGTTTTTTTGTTAATTTGGTGCTATTATGTGCAGCAGAGTAAACGACACTTGGGTGTACTGTGTGTATGTTGCACATAGACGGCTTTGCTGCCTGCAAACAGACTATTTTGAGGAGACAGCTGATTGCCGTTCATTTGCCGCTCTGACTATAACTCTCGCTCGAATCCAAGGTAAATCATCAAAACTACCATCTCTTACATGTGTTTTATTTTAGTAAATATATTATAATCGGCTAAAACGCATGCGCAGGTTACTTTACTTCCTGAACAAGTGCTCACCCGAGTCGCTTTCATATTCACGTGAACTGTGCCACAGATCGAGTGCAACCGAACTCAGACCACCTCCTTCAGGTAATCAGAATGACAGCTTTCACATTTTTCAAATGCAACGCAACCAAGTGTTTTTTTTTTTCAGGTAGTTTTATTTATTTATTTTTTATTAATTGCTTGAAAAAAAATAAGTAACAACAATTGTCACCATTGTCATATAACAATAATACAATATGTCAACAGTCTTTTAGTCTAGATTAAGTGCCAAGTCTTTAAACACAGCCACAGTTCTCATTACTTTCAGGTTTTTAGAAAATTCAACAGAGTCAAAATACATTTTCATCTCATGTTTAAATCTTAAAAAAAGAGGTTTGCACTTTGAAAATGTACATTTATGAATGTGATATTTGGCTAAACGCAAGCAAGTGTGAACGCACTCTGAAATGAAGCAGTTATTCATTCTTTTGACAGCTGACAGCGAAGACTACTCATATTTTCTGTATGGAAAAGAGCAGCTTGGACATCTACTATAAATAATTTTGTTTTTGTTCCACTGAAGAAAGAAAATCAGTGTTGTCATTGTTAACTAAAAGTAAAACTATTAAAATCATTTCCATTAATTGAAATAAAGCTGAAATAAAATAAAATACAAAACTACTAAAACTTAAAAATTCAAATGAAAATATAAAAATAAAAGCTAATTCAAGATAATAATACATATTTGAATAGTATCTAAATAATACAAAAATAAGGTTTAAGACATAATGACAGATTTTTTTTATTTTATTTTATTTTATTTTTGTGGGGTTAAAGTATACTGTTAAGTAATTCTCTTCATAAAATCTCATTTATATTTCACTTCTCACACAATACAGATTGAAAATCACCCACGAGTACCAAGATTACCATCAGGAGACTATATACTTAACCTTAATATACTTGCTGCTATGACACCTCCTCCACTTTCCTTCTTGCTTCTTTTTTCCTTTCCCAACTGAGGAACATGCAGACGCTCACACATACAGACTCTCATCGCGTGCTGCATCCCTCACTGCCTTCTCTCTCTCTCTCTCTCTCTCTCTCTCCCTGTGCTTGTTTCTAGTGGGTGCTGTGAGGCGATGACAGTTGTATTAGCAGTCGATTGCGAGGTCACTCTCGCTCAGCTCCTCTGAGACACAGCAGAGGAGCAAAGCAGAAACAAGAGCAACAAATAGAAAGAATGAGATATCCAGTCACAGACAGCTGAATTTTCTCATTGCTACCCCTGCAGACCCTCATGACTGTGTGTGACCTTCAGTAAGTCTCTTAAAGGGGACCTATTATGCAAAATTCACTTTTACATGGTGTTTGAACACAGATAGCCTATAGCCTATAATGATAAAAATCCACCCACTCCTTTTTTTTTAATCCCCATAAATCATAAGCAGTGTCTCAGAAGAAGCCGTTTGCAGACTGTAGCAATGTGACGTCATAAATGCTTAGACCCCGCCCACAACCACTGATGGACTCCGCCCTGTTCGCTTAGCCCCTCCCACAGTGAGCTGTACACAGTCCGCCATGTTTATCTCCTCACCAGAGCATTGAACAGCAGCATTCAAGTAAGAAACGTATTTTTATTAAAGCTACTAAAGTTATTCAGTCAAGAGCAGTGAGTGATTTTCTGTTTTTCTTTTGTTGTTTGGTTCATATTAACAGCAGATACAGCAGGTTACGCTGCTGTCACTTTAATACACAGATCTAATATACACATGTGATTTCTTTCCCTCCTGTTTACATTCACAGACATAACCAACTGTGTTTGTGAACTTTGTGAACTCACAGGACGCGCCGTCTGACAGATGTTTTGTTAGTTTTTGAATCTGGGGCATGAGTTGTACAGGCTCCACCCTCTTCTGGAAAGCAGGGGCGGGGAACAGCAGCTCATTTGCATTTAAAGACACATGCACGAAAACAGCATGTTTTTCCTTCCACTCAAAAATGGGCATTTACAACATGATATAATCAATGATCTGTGGGGTATTTTGAGCTGAAACTTCACAGACACATTCTGGGGACACCAGACATTTATATTACATCTTGAAAAAAGGGCATAATAGGTCCCCTTTAAAATATCAGGAAAATTTGACCTCTTTGTGACAAATCAAGGTTAGTTCAGGTTGTAAAATGTCATGTGGTGCAACTCCCCAAAAACTCATTTATGAATTAATAATTCATGATAGTTGTAAAAAAAAAACATGATATTGATATTGATTGATTATATACATGACATTTACAAATACATTATCATAATTTTGGAATTTTTGGAAATACTGATTAAGATGTGTACATGCACATTTAGGAAAATATGTGATTACTTTTTACTTTATGGTTACGCCAAATTACATTTTTCATTAAATTCAAAACTTTTCTTTAAAAAGCTTTTAAAAACCACAATCTAAAAAAATGCTGGGTTAAAAACAACCCAAGTTGGGTTAAATATGGACAAACCCAGTGGTTGGGTTAAATGTTTGACCAACCTGTTGGGCAGTTTTATTTAATTAACTATTAAAAATGACAATATGTCTGGCTTAAAATGAACCCAAAATAGGTTAGAAATTAAAATTCAGACACATAATTACTAGAGGCAACAATAATGATCAAAAGGTGAACATTTATTAATAAGCAATTTAATAAATGCTTATTATTTAATTATTTATTAAACTTATTAATAAATGTTCATTTATTAAACATATTAATTCCTAATGAATTCCAACCTATTTTAGCTTAATTTTAAGCAAGCAATATAGTGTTTTTTAAACAACAGTTGAGTTAAATAAAACGACCCTGCAGGTTGGGTCAAGCATTTAAACCAATCGCTGGGTTTGTCCATATTTACAACTTGGGTTATTTTTAACCCAGCATTTTTTAGAGTGAATATGAACCCAACATAAATGTATTGTGCGTTTACAGGACGAACGAGTATGTTTCTAAAACTTGACGTGTTTTAAACTGCATTTTCCTTCCTTTTAAAAGATTTTTCCTTGCAGACTTGCTTACATCATTAACCCAACTTTATTCTCACATCTGCTGCTATCTGACCAGGGTTTTTGTAGGTCAGTGGATAAATGCATGGATCAGGAATACTGAATATAAGTTGTTTTCTAGTGGAGAGATGTTTTGGTTTAAGTACAAAGGCTTCTGGCTCTAATAAGCTTATTAAAAACTAGAAACTTTTTTATTTGAATAAACTGAAATTGCAGATGGAGATGCACAGTATTAGATTGCTGCAAGCTAAAATGATAGGGAATCAGCTGTAACAAAGTCCCCACCAAATGACAGTTATGGTAGTTGAACGTCTGGGAGTTTTCCTGCCATATCTTTTGGGAATTCTGTAACCGCACTTCCAATCTACGTAGTGATGCCCCATATAAGGAAAGCCATGTTAGGGATTCCCCTCATCACTGGCGCAGGTCTCTGCTCAATGTGACTCACATCGAGGTGCCAATCACAGCATCAGAGCTGGCTGAGCGTCTCCCGACAGAGGACACAGTCTGTCACTCCGACACTATGAATAGACTGATGAGAAGCCTCCTTTGGGAACGCTGGATTCTTTGGGGAAAATGTGAGCCTGAGTTTATGGGCTGTTGAATGTTTGCGATACAGATTGGACAGATGGTGCAGTAGGGTTGACAGTGGGGCACCTCGTCCTAGTTGAGAATTTCGAATCCCTCAAGAACGGTAAAAACTGCTGTTCTAATTCACAATGCCTCTTTTACAGGGTGTATTCACATCCTTATTACCCTACATAGCAAATGTGATGTTTTCCTCCTTGACGGGACATTATGTGCACACATGTGTTATACCAGAGGCAGGGCATCAAGCAGTTTTATTGAGGCAAATCTAGTTCAGATAAGACAAGACTAAAGGGGAAAAAAGTTTTTTTCAACTCTTTTTTTTTTTAAGTGTATAAGATTAGTTAGTATAGTGGTAAAGTTTTTGTTTATATTATGCAATACAACTTGGCGCATACCCTGACAATAATTTAATTTAAATATAATTTTAACTAAATGTAATTAAAATATAGATATAATATATTTTTTTCCTGTGAACACTGTGGTGTAATGAACACAATTGTGCTTGGTTCATTAAAATATTATGTGTTGTAAAGTATGTGTGTATAATACAGTATACACACACACACACACACACACACACACACACACACACACACACACACACACACACATAAACATATAAATTAAAGAATATAAAAGAATGAATAGCCTATATAAAAGAATATATTAATATATGAAAGAAAACAACACAGATAATACATGATACATTTAAAAAAAATTGATTCAACATATTACCAATGTTGTTTTAGTATCACTGATATTTTTGTTAATATTTTGAATTAAAATGTATTTCTGTATTTTGTATTTTAACTCTAGTTTTAGTTACAATTTTAGTAATTTTGTTGTTTTAATGTCTATATAGTTTTTATTATTTTTTATTCATTAGTTTATTTTGTTTAATTTTTTTTAGTACATCAACTTAAAGGGGGCATATCATGAAAATCTGACTTTTTCCATGTTTAAGTGCTATAATCAGGTATGTAGGTTTTTACCTTAATGCTTTCATTTTTAATGCATACAGTTCCTCTTTTAAGAAGATAACCATTTGGGATGTGCTAAGTGCTTGACTCTTGCATTGTCAATAAAAGATCTTGACCGAAAATGGATGCACCGCTTGATGAAAATAAATGTTGTGATGTTATTTCCATCAAGAGGTGCATCAGTTTTTGGTCAAGATCTTGTATTGACAATGCAAAAGGTGAACACTCTATAAAGTCTACTCCAGCACTTCCCAAAGACTTTCAATAAATTTAAAGGAGACATATCATGAAAATCTGACTTTTTTCTGTGTTTAAGTGCTATAATCGGGTCCCCCGTGCATCAGCCAAACCAGAAAACGTGAAAAAGGACAACCCAGTAACTTTGTTTTGGTAAGCCTTTCTCTGCAAGTATGTGAAAAAACGAGCCGGTCAGATTTCACTCCTCTACTGATGTAGGAAGGGGATCTTATTATAATATTACTGCCCCTTAATCTACACATTTCCACCCACAATGCCGCTATTTTGTTTTTGCAAGTGACAACTGTGTAACAGTTCTAATGCCATGGCAAAAGTTTGAGCAAAGCATGCTAACTGTTCTGTCAATGGCTGCTCAGACGAGCACTGAACACTATTTAGAGTCTCGTTAGCTTGGATAGCCTGCAAGTTGACCCTGGCAAGCATGATTGCTAAAACAGGAGTGTTTCTGTCTGAGCGATATTTTTGAAAAAATATTAGACCATTCACAGCATTTGATAGCGGTCATTAATGTTAGCCTGGTGTGTATGGCTCTGTTTGACAAACAGGTACACTATAGTGGGCGTCCATACGGGTTTTGCACAAAAGATGAACATGACGGCACATGCTAGTGGATGAGTTGAATCAACTCCACAGCAACTACATACATTTATCCACTGACCGTTCAGAAACGTCCAGTTTCATTCTAAAAGTTGTAACTTCTTCCTGAGTCTCTCCATCAGTGTCGACTCCGGTTTGAACAATGTAAGGCTGAACACCGTTACTGACAATCCTCATTTTGGCTGCGTGAGATTCTCCAGCTTTGTTGTTGTTGAGCTGTTAAAGCTCCACCCTACATACACAAATTATCACATTGTATCTGTCGATAGTATTATAAATATATAATATAAATAAAATCTACTAAAGATTTGAATTGATAGTACCGACCAAATTTAGACATGTAAATGGATGATTTCTATTATAGAAAAACTTTTTTGGGAAATAATTGTAATATGTAATTTTCTTAAACTCCCAGGAGACACATTCTCCACCTCTGCACTTAGAAGAGAGAGAAAGGCATGAAATCAGCATCTCCCAGTGGGAATACACTGGAACTGTGCTCATCACGGTTACTATACTTTGACACCAGGCCCCTGTGAGGCTGTCGCAGGCTGTTTGTATGGCCTCGGGCTGTGCAGGGAGCTGCTATATCTCTGAAAACATCGCACTCTGCACTCTGATGGAGACATACAGGGAGATTGAGAGGGAGGGGAGGGGAGGGGAGGGGAGGGGAGGGGAGGAGGAGAGAAACGGGGAGTCGACTGTAATGGAATTGAATTCAATTGAGGGCAATACCAAATTAAATTGAGTTACATTAAACTGAATCCAGGCATAAACATGCACAAGCATCAAAGAGAAATGAAGAAACTGCTTGTTTTCCTCTCTGACTCATCTTTTGTTGAATGCTCTTTCCACTGTTCTAGACTAGAGCAGAATCTATTAGAAAGCTACACGAGGATGTACAGTATAACATGCAAAATCACTCATTATAAAGCTGAATGAAATCAGTGCAACAGCGTGCCATCTGCTCGAACAAACAAACCGTGGTCTTCTGTCAGAACTGTCTTGTACTACAATTCATAAAAGGTTTTTAACAGTTTTCTAAGTTCATTTATAGTCAAAAAGTTTAGAAAACATATTTTTTAATGCTTTTGAAAGAAGTCTCTTATGATCACCAAGGCTGCATTTATTTGGTCAAAACTAGAGTAAAAACAGCAATATTGCAAAATATTATTATTGTTTGGAGTGAGACTTTTGGACTCATGGATTTCATGGTTTGTGATCATGTCCTTCTGTTTAAAAACAGTGAAATAAAAGCAGATATGTTCAGGGCTTGACATTAAAGGGGTCCTTGATTATGATTTGACTTTTTTTAACTTTAGTTAGTGTGTAATGTTGCTGTTTGAGCATAAACAACTTCTGCAAAGTTATGACGCTCAAAGTTCAATGCAAAGGAAGATATTTTCTATTACAGAAATCGCTTTTTAAGGACTACAACAAACGGCTGGTAGGGACTACAACGAGCTTCTTCCTGGGTTGGTGACATCACTAACCCAAATATTTACATAAACCCCGCCCCCGAGAACACACAACAAAGGGGGTGTGGCCATGTTGGGCTGCTTTAGAGAAGAGGAAGAGTTGTTGTAGTAGAGTGTTGTTGACATGCCGTCATTTTACACCGGACTGCTTCACAAACGAGGGTCAATTCAACGAAAAAATATTAACATGACGGCACATGCTAGTCGATGAGTTGAATCAACTCCACAGCAACTACATAAATTTATCCACTAACCATTCAGAAACGTCCAGTTTCATTCTAAAAGTCGTAACTTCTTCCTGAGTCTCTCCATCAGTGTCGACTCCGGTTTGAACAATGTAAGGCTGAACACCGTTACTGACAATCCTCATTTTGGGTGCGTGAGATTCTCCAGCTTTGTTGTTGTTGAGCTGTTAAAGCTCCGCCCTCTTCTGGAAAGGGGGCGGGAGCAGCAGCTCATTTGCATTTAAAGGGACACACATATAAATAGGGGCAAATTTGACAAGCTATAATAAATGATCTGTGGGGTATTTTGAGCTGAAACTTCACAGACACATTCTGGGGACACCAGAGACTTATATTACATCTTGTAAAAGGGGCACTACATGTCCGCTTTAACACCCGCCAACCTGCCAAATGCGAGTGTATTTCAGCATTGTAACACAGTCACTTCTACTAGCCACTTTGGCGGGTTGAATTTTATATATAATATATATATTTTTCAGTTGTAGTCTTTTAAAAAGGCATCTGAAATAATAAACTAAGTGCAATGTAGTGTCAACCCACCTCCCCTCACTCTGGATGAATATTGTTGGTGTTTCAGGGCGTGAATTTTTGCGCGCATAATTTTACTCATTACCACAGATTTTGTTCTGGCTCTCAGTACTGCTGGCTCACAGTACTAAATTGAGTTCTTTTTTGCCACTTAAACAGTCAAATACACACAAAATAATGTCAAAATGCCGGTCTTGGTGAGCATTCATGTAAACATAGTCAGTTATGTTTGAAGTGAACGTAAACAGTTGAGAAAGAAAACGAATGTGTAACAGTATAATGGATCCGTGCATCAGGTCTTAAAGTGACAGCAGCCTAATATACCTGCTGCCAAATTAAAAATATCTATATGGCAGTTTTCCCCCATGGTATCGATAAGTAAAAATGCTGAGTTGCTAGTAACTTTGGAAAGCCGCAGTGGCTGGTGAGCAAAAAAGTTAATGTCAACCCCTGGATATGTTGTATTTACAAATAGGCCTTTTGATAATTTACAGTTACTAAAGGAGTTGTTTTCTGTAGCTTACAGCATTCAAGCATCTGTTTCCATCCACATTCTGTGTTCACCCACCCAGCCATTACATCCATCACCCCGCCAGCTGCCTGCTGCAGAGGTGACACCAAAACTGATCAGGGAAAAAATAAATTGTATGTTTGTCGCATGCACTGCATGCTCTGGAGCGTCGAGTTCTTTCCCCCTGTCCCCTGCCCCAGAAAGGTCTCTGTCCAGGTGTCCAGCAGAGATACCCCTCAGAAAGTGTTTGAGGGTGATTATCAGGGATGTGTGCTTAAGCCTGTGTGGAGGGGTGGTAGAGGAGAGCGTGGACTGTATTTTCTGCCCGCTGTTGGCGTCAGCGACTTTGTCCTGCTCAAAGCTGAGGCGCTGATTTTCTAGGACTTGTCTTCTCCAATTTGTTCTCAATGTGTCACACTGACGTGTTTTCTTTTTCCCTTGAGTAGAATGCTTCAGGGGCTGGCCTGTTTGCCTGAATGTGGAGTGCTTGAAGCACGTTAAAGAACCCCTGTGGTGAAAATCGAGTTTTTAATGTTGTTTATACAGTATGTCTATGTGGTGTTTTTAATATGCTTTAAGACAAACCATGTGCAAAATCATTAGTCAACACCATTCAGTTTCTGAATATATGGCTGGCATAAACATATACGTATGGTAAATTTAAACCAATATTTCCACTTGGCATTGTGCAGCATTTACTACAGTAAAGTTGAGCGAGTGGATCTCTGAGCTGGTGTGAGTAAGTGGAGGCGGGGCTAATTTACATATTCATGAATCCACGTATTCCAAATGAAGCAAGAATGTGAAGTTACATTCAAGCCATTTTAAGGCAAAAAAAAAAAGTCATTTTGGTGATCAAGTATGAGTTTTAAGGGATAAAATTATTGACTACAGGGGACTTTAATAACAATAGCAGTCTAACGCTTCTGTCGAGGATATCTTTATTTGAGAAAAGGGAGGAAAACCTCCCAGTGAAGACTGTGACTCACTCAGTGTCCCTGGAGTGATAACACATTCAGATTTAATTAAAAAACATGGATAATTGTATTTCCTGACCAGTCTAGGCTTTCCGATTGAGGATCTGTGTATGAGAGGCAGTTTTCCCCGATTTGATTGACATTTGAGGTTTTAGTATTGAGTTAATGTTCTTTTCTACAGATATCTGTCCTAGTTTTCCTCTTTGTTCATCTCTTCCTCCATTCTCTTGTCCACTCCACTGTTGCCTCTATAAAAATTAGCGGGCTGTCAATAGATTGAAGATTGTAATCGAATTAATTATGTGATATGCCAATTAATTAGTCAAATTAATCACACATAGGAATATTTGCAGAGAAAAGCTTCCAAATGAAGATAAAGTCGTTCCATTATTGTAGCAGATGAGTAAAGCGTTATATAGACAAAAAGTGACTCAATATCTAATTTGTTTTTTTCCATATCATTGAACATAAGTTTATCACTGGCCTACAGCATACGTCAGTCCAGTCAATGTTGATGTGTCGACTTCACATGCATTCGTTGCATTACTGGACATGTGTTTTTCAGTGTCTCACGCCATGAGCACATTGTTTTTATTAAAGAGGATCTGTTATGTCCCACTTTACAATGGGCATAATATAAGTCTCTGGTGTCCCCAGAATGTGTCTGTGAAGTTTCAGCTCAAAATACTCCACAGATCATTTATTATACCATGTTGTAAATGCCCATTTTTGAGTGGAAGGAAAAAACATGCTGTTTTTGTGCATGTATCTTGCAAATGAGTACAAATGCAATGCATAAATGCAAATGAGTTGCTTCTCCCCACCCCCGCTTTCCAGAGGAGGGCGGAGCCTTTACAGCTTGTGCCTCAGATACTCTGCCAAAAACAAAACATCTGTTTGGTTTTGATTATCATCACGTGACTTTGCAGTTCTCCGTCATCATTAAAGTTTATTATCTGCATGCATTTTAAAGCCATAACACTTTAAACTTCTGATAAATGGTTTTGTGAGCGCACACAGAAAGCTGGCTGTCAGACGGAGCATCGTGTGAGTATTAAACTAAGTTCTCTTTCTCGTCTTATTGCGCTTAAACTGTCAAATACACACATGATTGTCAAAAACACACAAAGTCAGTTATGTCTGTGAATGTAAACAGCAGGGAAAGAAATCACGTGTGTATTAGATCTGTGTATTAAAGTGACAGCAGCGTAATATACGGTACCTACTGCTGTATCTGCTGTTAATATGAACCAAACAACAAAAGAAAAACAGAAAATCACTCACTGCTCTTGACTGAATAACTTTAGTAGCTTTAATAAGAATATGTTTCTAACTTGAACGCTGCTGTTAAATGCTCTGGCGAGGAGATAAACATGGTGGATTGTGTACAGCTCACTGAGGGGAGGGGCTATGCTAATAGGGCAGAGTCCATCAGAAGTCGTGGGCGGGGCTTCTTACATAAGAGTACCACTCGTTTGGACAGACTGTTTATGATGTGTGTGGCTTATATAAAAAGAGTGGGTGGATTTTTACCATTATAGGCTGGTTGTTTACACACATGTATCAAGTTTAATGCTGGTTAAATTTTTACAAATGTTTTGTGAAACCCAATCTTCTGTTGCACTCTGTCCAGCTGTTAACACGTCTGGACACAATGCAAACCATATGCATGAGGGGCTTAAACTGGGCTTATTGCGCATTTAGTGCCTTGCTGTAGCAGAAGAAAAGAAAATAATTATGTTTTTAGCATGGAACATGTGCCAATATTAATATATTGTAGTCACCCACTTGAGTCTGTCTGAACCCAGCATGACCCAACTTATTTCCAAACTAGACACACAATAGTGTAAACGCCAGGCTGGTAAACAGACAAACTGTGTTAAACAGAGTTAACTGACTCAGACAGATATGTATTTGTTTGTGTAGCGGGCTGAAATTGGCTGTCAGCGCACATTCAGATAGGCACACGCACACACCGACGCAAAGCTGCTGATGTGACTCACTGTGAATCATAGGCCACCATGTAGGTGGACGAGCCAGCAGGAAATTATAATGTAATCCACCTCAAAATTGTGGGAGGCGGCCCACTACCTGCACGATGTGATGACCTGTTATAGACCTTTTCCTGCTGCCGTTGCGATCCTTTCTCTATAGGGAACACCCGAAAATCTTCTTATGAACACCTGACCCGTAACGTCTGTGTTCCAGTATTAGTAAGAGTAGCTGATATAATACATCTGTCCGCGTGACTCACAGTGAACACTAAGATGGCCAGTCTGTGTGAGTGGAATCATAATGTTTTGACAAGAAGCGTGTTTGGCGCACGCTTGCTTCTTTTATGCGGGAACAGAACACGGTTGACTAACGCAACTGGACGTGGGTGATTGATGATACAGAAGGCTTTGTCACTGCTATTTACTTGACCTTTTCCTCCTTCTCTCTTTATTACTTTACTTTATTTTCTCTTTCTCTCCATCCTTCTATCTGTATTGATGTTCATTAAACTGTGTTTTCGAGTCACTATAGCCCTTCAGCTTATAACCTCTCTTTTTTCTTGTTTTATGTCTTCTTCCTCCCTCTCATTATTTATTCCTTTCTGCCGTTGTCTTTGTAGTGACTCCAGATCCTGTTCACAGCTGTATTAAAGGCCCCTTGGAGTTTTTCTGGCTTTCAGATACATGTGTGTTAGCTTTAAGCTCATCTGTATGCCAATGCACTTCTAAAAGTTGACAAAATTATCAAATTAAAATGTTATTGACTGAAATTATTGATAGCTCATCCACACACAAGGGTTTTAATCAACCCATGCTCACTGGAAAAACATGCTAAAAACTCATTCAGGGGACCCGTTACCACAACTTCAATAAATTGCAAGTTAAAAATTGGTTTTAATTAAACCTTTGAAGTTTCAAACATTATTTTGTTAAGTTCTGTTGACATGTTGATCATTACTTCAACTTAATATCTTAAAAATTTAAACTCAAATTTCTGCGTTATAACTTTGGAAATTAGGCAGTGGATTTCTAGTTCTCAGCATGCTTTGCATAGGACTGGAGAAGGAGAACAAATGTTGAAATTAAATGTTAATTTATTTGTTTTTAGTGAAGGGAAAGACCTGTTTGTGTTTAATGCTGTTATGTTTGACATTTAAAAGAGTTTCTGTAATGTTGAAGTTTTTGTGGCTATCATTGTGCTGAAGAGTAGATACATGAAGGTAAACACTACATTGACTGTGCTAATGCCATATCTTGTTCATTAAATATACATGTTAAATAAGTTGTGTTATGATAGCCGTTGATTTGAACTGAAACAGATAAGATTAATTGGTTCCAGGGCTACAACTCTGGTAGTTGGCGCAAATTAACTTAAAAAATATGTGTTTATGCTACAAATTATTAAGTTTGTCTAACTCAGTGTAGCTTGTTGGTTGAATGTAAATTCACTCAAAGATGTCATAACTCAAAACAATTGATGCAAACTGTTGCGCAAATTTTTTATTTTTTTTGTAGAGCCAACACATTATTTTTTAGAGTGTATGGCGACATTTCCGCAAAATTTTATGACAGTACGTTGCTTCTTGCACATTTTGCGACACTTTCAAAGTGAATGTCCAGTGAGTGGCATTAAAAGTGCATTCAGTTTAATCAAAACAGAGGAACATGAATCTGGCAGTGTTTAATTACGTTGTTTGTTTTATGTATGATGGCAGTTTGTAAATGAAATATCCAGTGAGTGGCGCCAAAAAAAAAAAAAAAATTGTGATTGAAAATAATGTATCACCTACACTAAACTCTTCCCTAAACCTAACCCATAGTGTCAACAAAAACAAATGTGAGGTAAAAAAAACATTTTCTGAAGCAACCATGCCATTTTAGAGATGCACGTGCTGATATTGCTGAGTTTGATGCGTTCCTGGGTCAACATATTTTGTTGATCCTGGAACAACATTCTAGTCTGAAAATTTAGTCTTAACCGTATTCCTACCCCTAAACCTAACCCTACCCATAAGTTATCCGAAAAATCAGAGAGAAATAATAGATGAATAACACTGATGTAGAAGCACCAATTCATGATTTTAAACCTAAACTTGACATAATCTGTAAACTTGTCCCTCAAATCTGATTGGTTGATTTGAATGTTGTTCCAGGATCAACAAAAATGTTGACCCAGGAACATGTTGAACTCAGCAATATCGTCCTCCTCCAAACAACGACCCTATAGGTCGTTTTTTCAAGCACCTTATTACGACCTATATTTACATTTTAAAGTCATGCGCCCTCTAGCTGGCGTAAAAATAATGACAGTGTCATGTTACGTCTGTTGTCATGAAATGACGTATGACCGTCGTTACCAATCAAAATGCGTGTTCATTTAAATGCAATGTGTGGACTTTTTACACGATCCCTTACCTGCCATTTGACCTATTTCCATTTAGCATTTGATTTATAGTGCATATACACTTTATGAGCACATGCGTTCCCTGGGATCAAACCCATGATTGCATGATCACACGATTGCATTGTACATTGCAATGCTCTACCAATTGAGCTAAGCGAAACATGAAATGTGACGCAGATAAAAGGGTACAATGCATTAAAATGAAAGTGTCCATGTTGTTGAAAGGGGCGCAACTTTAGTAAACGCTCCTATGGGTTGTATTTCAGGAAGTGACAAACGACCTATATGGGCGTATTGGTTGGAGGACATGTTGCCATTTTATGCAGTCTTTGAGCTCTGCTATATCAAGTGAGCTGCCCAGCAAGTTTACTTCTTCAGAAAAGCCATACATAGAGCTGGTTATGTGAGCAAACGTAAAAATGTGTTAGATTACAAATCATACACTATGGTAAACATGTTATTGTGATAAAACAAATCTTTATTAATTGTAATTTTCCCCCTGTAATCAAAAGTTGTTGGTGTTTTACTGGCACTAGTGCTCATTCCAACTGGAAACTGCAGTGAATTGTATGTATAAGTAAGTTTTTGCTAAATTATAAGTTGACACTTTTCTTTTTAATGAGCTTGGGTTGGTTTTAAAATAAAATAACCATTTAATCGACAAGTCCAGGCACATACAGTATGCACTTCATGTAAAGATGCTTTTCTGACATCAACATATAAACACTTATTGTGCTTTTCCTACCCTTTATAGATATTCAGTAACACAGTGACATAGTGAAGGATGTATGTTTCAATACATACTTTTAAATACCTGTATATAATACATATTTTAATACCAGGTGTTAACAGGGCCAAAAAGAGCAACAAAGGATCAGGTTAGTTCTTGTAGTAGAGTAAAAGGGAATCCAGTTTATTCATGTCTATTTCTGTAAGCATCCATTTCTGTCTGTCTCTGTAAGCATCTATAAATATCTATTATAATATCTCTGCCTGTATGAGTGTTGAACACTGAAGGACTGAGATCTTTTTTTGTGAATGAAATGAAAACTCAGAGGCACATTCACTCTACAGTCCTTGAATCTCAGTCATTCAGATGTGTGTGAGAGAGAGTGCTTGTATGTGTGAATGTGTCACATTAACAGTGAGATATTGTCAGATTATTTGTGATTCGCGGGTTGTAACATTGCAGGGGGTTTGTTTTAATTTCCAAATGGCTCAAAACACTAGATAGCCCCATCGGCTGTGAATCAAATTTTCATTTGGCAAGAAATGTGTAACAACAGTTTATGTGTTTAGTTGGATTATGAATTTAGCTAGATGCTAACTCTTGCATGTAAATGCAAACTAAACATCCAGCTTAGACTGGTAGGTGTATTTTACAACATGTTATCTGGTTTATAACTGGTCCACTGTTTATAACTGTTTGTGTATGCGTTATTACCTCTCTATAGTAGTGTGTACTAAACTGCTGTTTAGCTGCACATCCTTGCCTTTTCAAATATGTGTTAGAGCATATTATACACACTTTAATACAACTCAGGCATATAGAGTTTGAGCTTCCACAGGAACCAATGAGGTTCATTATGGTGTTACGCAGCAAAATTGAGCTTTAACAAGAACCAATGAGGTTCATTATGGTGTTATGCAGCACGTTTGAGCTTCTTCAAGAACCAATGAGGTTCATTCTCGTGTTACGCAGCAAAATTGAGCTTCAACAAGAACCAATGAGGTTCATTATGGTGTTACGCAGCACGTTTGAGCTTCCTCAAGAACCAATGAGGTTCATTCTCGTGTTACGCAGCAAAATTGAGCTTCAACAAGAACCAATGAGGTTCATTATGGTGTTACGCAGCACGTTTGAGCTTCCTCAAGAACCAATGAGGTTCATTCTTGTGTTACGCAGCACGTTTGAGCTTCAGTAAGAACCAATGAGGTTCATTCTTGTGTTACGCAGCACGTTTGAGCTTCTGCATGAACCAATGAGGTTCATTCTTGTGTAAGGCAGCACGATTGAGCTTCCTCAAGAACCAATGAGGTTCATTCTTGTGTTACGCAGCACGTTTGAGCTTCCTCAAGAACCAATGAGGTTCATTCTTGTGTTACGCAGCACGATTGAGCTTCCTCAAGAACCAATGAGGTTCATTCTCGTGTTACGCAGCAAAATTGAGCTTCAACAAGAACCAATGAGGTTCATTATGGTGTTACGCAGCACATTTGAGCTTCCGTAACAACCAATGAGGTTCATTCTTGTGTTACGCAGCACGTTTGAGCTTCTGCATGAACCAATGAGGTTCATTCTTGTGTTACGCAGCACGATTGAGCTTCCTCAAGAACCAATGAGGTTCATTCTTGTGTTACGCAGCACGTTTGAGCTTCCTCAAGAACCAATGAGGTTCATTCTTGTGTTACGCAGCACGTTTGAGCTTCTGCATGAACCAATGAGGTTCATTCTTGTGTTACGCAGCACGATTGAGCTTCCTCAAGAACCAATGAGGTTCATTATGGTGTTACGCAGCACGTTTGAGCTTCCTCAAGAACCAATGAGGTTCATTCTCGTGTTACGCAGCAAAATTGAGCTTCAACAAGAACCAATGAGGTTCATTATGGTGTTACGCAGCAAAATTGAGCTTTAACAAGAACCAATGAGGTTCATTATGGTGTTATGCAGCACGTTTGAGCTTCCTCAAGAACCAATGAGGTTCATTCTCGTGTTACGCATCAAAATTGAGCTTCAACAAGAACCAATGAGGTTCATTATGGTGTTACGCAGCACGTTTGAGCTTCCTCAAGAACCAATGAGGTTCATTCTCGTGTTACGCAGCAAAATTGAGCTTCAACAAGAACCAATGAGGTTCATTATGGTGTTACGCAGCACGTTTGAGCTTCCTCAAGAACCAATGAGGTTCATTCTTGTGTTACGCAGCACGTTTGAGCTTCAGTAAGAACCAATGAGGTTCATTCTTGTGTTACGCAGCACGTTTGAGCTTCTGCATGAACCAATGAGGTTCATTCTTGTGTTACGCAGCACGATTGAGCTTCCTCAAGAACCAATGAGGTTCATTCTTGTGTTACGCAGCACGTTTGAGCTTCCTCAAGAACCAATGAGGTTCATTCTTGTGTTACGCAGCACGATTGAGCTTCCTCAAGAACCAATGAGGTTCATTCTCGTGTTACGCAGCAAAATTGAGCTTCAACAAGAACCAATGAGGTTCATTATGGTGTTACGCAGCACGTTTGAGCTTCCGTAACAACCAATGAGGTTCATTCTTGTGTTACGCAGCACGTTTGAGCTTCTGCATGAACCAATGAGGTTCATTCTTGTGTTACGCAGCACGATTGAGCTTCCTCAAGAACCAATGAGGTTCATTCTTGTGTTACGCAGCACGTTTGAGCTTCCTCAAGAACCAATGAGGTTCATTCTTGTGTTACGCAGCACGTTTGAGCTTCTGCATGAACCAATGAGGTTCATTCTTGTGTTACGCAGCACGATTGAGCTTCCTCAAGAACCAATGAGGTTCATTATGGTGTTACGCAGCATGTTTGAGCTTCCTCAAGAACCAATGAGGTTCATTCTCGTGTTACGCAGCAAAATTGAGCTTCAACAAGAACCAATGAGGTTCATTATGGTGTTACGCAGCACGTTTGAGCTTCCTCAAGAACCAATGAGGTTCATTCTTGTGTTACGCAGCACGTTTGAGCTTCTGCATGAACCAATGAGGTTCATTCTTGTGTTACGCAGCACGATTGAGCTTCCTCAAGAACCAATGAGGTTCATTCTTGTGTTACGCAGCACGTTTGAGCTTCCTCAAGAACCAATGAGGTTCATTCTTGTGTTACGCAGCACGTTTGAGCTTCTGCATGAACCAATAAGGTTCATTCTTGTGTTACGCAGCACGATTGAGCTTCCTCAAGAACCAATGAGGTTCATTCTCGTGTTACGCAGCAAAATTGAGCTTCAACAAGAACCAATGAGGTTCATTATGGTGTTACGCAGCACGTTTGAGCTTCCTCAAGAACCAATGAGGTTCATTCTTGTGTTACGCAGCACGTTTGAGCTTCTGCATGAACCAATGAGGTTCATTCTTGTGTTACGCAGCATGTTTGAGCTTCCTCAAGAACCAATGAGGTTCATTCTTGTGTTACGCAGCACGTTTGAGCTTCAGTAAGAACCAATGAGGTTCATTCTTGTGTTACGCAGCACGTTTGAGCTTCTGCATGAACCAATGAGGTTCATTCTTGTGTTACGCAGCACGATTGAGCTTCCTCAAGAACCAATGAGGTTCATTCTTGTGTTACGCAGCACGTTTGAGCTTCCTCAAGAACCAATGAGGTTCATTCTTGTGTTACGCAGCACGTTTGAGCTTCTGCATGAACCAATAAGGTTCATTCTTGTGTTACGCAGCACGATTGAGCTTCCTCAAGAACCAATGAGGTTCATTCTCGTGTTACGCAGCAAAATTAAGCTTCAACAAGAACCAATGAGGTTCATTATGGTGTTACGCAGCATGTTTGAGCTTCCTCAAGAACCAATGAGGTTCATTCTTGTGTTACGTAGCACGTTTGAGCTTCAGTAAGAACCAATGAGGTTCATTCTTGTGTTACGCAGCACGTTTGAGCTTCTGCATGAACCAATGAGGTTCATTCTTGTGTTACGCAGCACGTTTGAGCTTCCTCAAGAACCAATGAGGTTCATTCTCGTGTTACGCAGCACGATTGAGCTTCCTCAAGAACCAATGAGGTTCATTCTCATGTTACGCAGCACGTTTGAGCTTCCTCAAGAACCAATGAGGTTCAATCTTGTGTTACGCAGCACGTTTGAGCTTCTGCAGGAACCAATGAGGTTCATTCTCGTGTTACGCAGCAAAACTGAGCTTCTGCATGAACCAGTGAGGTTCATTCTCGTGTTACGCAGCACGTTTGAGCTTCCTCAAGAACCAATGAGGTTCATTCTTGTGTTACGCAGCACGTTTGAGCTTCCTCAAGAACCAATGAGGTTCATTCTCGTGTTACGCAGCACGTTTGCGCTTACTCAAGAACCAATGAGGTTCATTCTCGTGTTACGCAGCACGTTTGAGCTTCCTCAAGAACCAATGAGGTTCATTCTTGTGTTACGCAGCAGGTTTGAGCTTCCTCAAGAACCAATGAGGTTCATTCTCGTGTTACGCAGCACGTTTGAGCTTCCTCAAGAACCAATGAGGTTCATTCTCGTGTTACGCAGCACGTTTGAGCTTCCTCAAGAACCAATGAGGTTCATTCTCGTGTTACGCAGCACGTTTGAGCTTCAGTAAGAACCAATGAGGTTCATACTTGTGTTATGCATCACGTTTGAGCTTCTGCATGAACCAATGAGGTTCATTCTTGTTTTACGCACCACGTTTGAGCTTCAGTAAGAACCAATGAAGTTCATTCTTGTGTTACGCATCACGTTTGAGCTTCTGCATGAACCAATGAGGTTCATTCTCATGTTACGTAGCACGTTTGAGCTTCAGTAAGAACCAATGAGGTTCATTCTTGTGTTACGCATCACGTTTGAGCTTCTGCATGAACCAATGAGGTTCATTCTCGTGTTACGCAGCACGTTTGAGCTTCTCAAGTACCAATGAGGTTCATTCTCGTGTTACGCAGCACATTTGAGCTTCCAGAAGAACCAATGAGGTTCATTCTCATGTTACGCAGCACATTTGAGCTTCAGCAAGAACCAATGAGGTTCATTCTCGTGTTACGCAGCACATTTGAGCTTCAGTAAGAACCAATGAGGTTCATTCTTGTGTTACGCAGCACGTTTGAGCTTCCGCAGGAACCAATGAGGTTCATTCTCGTGTTACGCAGCAAAACTGAGCTTCTGCATGAACCAGTGAGGTTCATTATCATGTTACGCAGCACGTTTGAGCTTCTGCATCAACCAATGAGGTTCATTCTCGTGTTACGCAGCACGTTTGAGCTTCCTCAAGAACCAATGAGGTTCATTATCATGTTATGCAGCACGTTTGAGCTTCTGCATCAACCAATGAGGTTCATTCTCGTGTTACGCAGCACGTTTGAGCTTCCTCAAGAACCAATGAGGTTCGTTCTCGTGTTATGCATCACAATTGAGCTTCTGCAAGAACCAATGAGGTTCATTCTCATGTTATGCAGCACGTTTGACCTTCCGCAGGAACCAATGAGGTTCATTCTCGTGTTACACAGCACGTTTGAGTTTTCACAAGAGGTTTGTTCTCACGCATCAAGCAGGATCGGTTGAGCTTCTGTTTATGTTTGCTGATCAATGTTTTTATGTGAATAAAAGCCTAAATTAAATCTGTTCATCATATAAAGTGATGGAGTCTCTTCAGAAAATTTTGACAAAACCGCTCAATTCATATGGATTAGTTTTACAATCTCTTTATGAACTTTTTGAAGTGTCAAAGTTTGTAGTTGTGTAGCTGTCAATGGAGGGACAGAAAGCTCTCAGATTTCATCAAAAATATCTTAATTTGTGTTCCGAAGATGATCGAAGGTCTCATGGGTGTGGAACGACATGAGGGTGAGTAATAAATGACAGAAATATCATTTTTGGGTGAACTAACCCTTTAACTACATGTTAGCAATCGCCTTTTTCACTTTGGCATTGTGATGTATTTTATATCATAGAATACAACGTGAAAATATCTTGAGCTTGTGTTACAGACCTTATTTCGGGCATTTACTCAAAAACCCATTCAAAAAATACCCATTAACTTCAGGACAGGAACTCAAAGTACAAAACTTGTCTCTGCGTTTATTATGCAGCACTCTATTATTTTCACATACTAATTTCATTACTTGAAATCCTAAGCTTTGATACTTGAATAATCTGTGAATTATGAAGCAAGCTTTTTATTCTTAGTACAGCTCTGAAGATGGCGTGACACAAGGTCCTGGTATCCAGCAGCACTGCAAGCTGATGACTTGTCTGTCACCGTCTGTCGTCACGGTCAGACTGACTCATAGGACATACGCTCAGTGTCAGGAGACACCTTGCGGTCGGTCAGCCACCTCTGAGCTCGCGGCGTGACAGTACTAACCCAACAAAGTTAAAGCGTCTACCCCGAGCCCAAACGACAGTGCCAGGAAAGTGTGTATCTGATAGATGATTTGAGACACGGTGATGGCGGGAAACCCCTCTCAAAGGCTCAGGAAATCGAACACTCACACGAACAACTGCAGCGTCTTTATTTGCAAGCAATATTTTGGTGAGACGTAACTGATTCATGCTTCCCCGGGCGTCCTCCCCATGGGAAGCAATTCAAAACAGCACACATTTGTTCCCCTTATTATCTCCCAGCTAAGCATGTCGGAAATGAGACACGAGGCATTTCCATCCTGATTTGTGTGTTTTTGACAGAATAAACCTTTGAACGTTTGCATGAAAGCACTGTGTGGATGTTCTTGACGCAAACATCTATCATCATCATAAAGGCAGCGCTAAGCTGCGAGGTGTCGGGGGAGAGAGGAACACGATCAACGCGCCCTCAAACGTTACAGATGCACTATCAAACACTCTTTACGCACTCCCTCCTGAGAGACCTGCGCAGAGCAAAAGCAGCTGCCGTTCTTGTGCGCGATGCCCTTTTTTGCTGCTTAAACAAAGTCTACAATTATCCCCAGAGCGCACAAATCTTCTTGCGTTCCTCACAGCATCCTGTTCCCCTTCTGATTTACCTCTCCCTTTTCTCCACTCCCAAACTCCCCTATGCGGGAAGGCGGAGTGGATGTGTCCAGCAGGGTTTGTCAGGGGAGGGGGTGCTTGTGAAATGGTATAGTCTGATAGATGGAGTGGGCATGAGACCGTGTGTGTGAGCAGAATAGTAAAGGAGCCCTGGAGATGGGGAGGATGGAGGCACAGAGCCAGAAAATTGCATTGCATATTTGGTGATTAGTTTACCTCATGGGTTTCTTTCTTCCCATTGCTCTCTTTAGTCTTCCTCTTCCTCATCTTCCTCATCCTGCTCATTAGTCTATTGCGCATATCATCCGTGTTGCTCACGTTTTCTGTATTGCCCATATCGCATTTTTCCATTTTCTCTACTTTATATGGTTTTTGTATGTTTTGAGCATTGAATTTTTCTAAGACCTGTTAGTGATGCACTGAGTAAGGATTAAAAATCATCCACATTCAAATGTTGAAATCATCAGAATTCAGGCTGATTTAATCATTAATCATCTGGGCACATTTATGAACTGGTTCATTAAAACCGACTTATCATTTGTTCTCCAATCCGACATCACTATGCTGAGAGTTTTACGCTACACAAGATCAATATTTATCAGAGTAAATGTTTTCAGAAAATAACAAGAAAATGTATGTAATTTTATTAATATTCAGTTCATATACACACACTGATCAGGCATAACATTATGAGCACTGACAGGTGAACTCACTAACACTGACTATCTCTTTTTAAGATTTTAAAGATTTTGAAGTGTCAAAAGGTCATTCGGTTTAACCGTCCAAAGGCCAATACAGCCATTTCATTTGTGATTAAAATATCTTAAAATGTAATAAATGTATATATTATTCATTCTGGCATGATTTTATAACATCATATATCACATAGTTAGCCTGGGTGCCAGCCCGAACCCCGCCCACAACATTTTTTGGACGGGAAGTTCGGTCTGGATTCGATCCATTGTGGAGTAATTATGCTCGGCTCCCAGAAGGCCGAGCCAATCAAATTGCCAGGGCGGGCTTTAATTGATGATGGACAGGCTATCTGCGGTTACGTAACCACCCACGTCATCAAAGAGCGCTTGGGTTGAATTGGCGTGTGTCTCAATCAGCTCCCTAGTTCAGTAGTCAGGGCACTGATCAGGGTATCAGCCACATTCACTTTCATTATATACTGATTCACGACCTAGGGAGCTAAGGAGCTGATTGAGACACAGGGTTGGTTTTCACCAACGATGACTGCAGCTGGAGAAGTAAGATGTTTAGATTCCGCTATCACGTCTGTAATAAAAGAAATCGACAGCGCGTTAATTTTAAAAGACGAACAAAGAACCGCAATCAAGGCATTTGTCGATGGGAAAGATGTTTGCCGTCCTTCCAACGGGATTCGGCAAAAGTTTAAGTACAAGTTCAACATACGTCACTTACTGCGTTGCTCTGATTGGTTGTAGGTCTATCCAATTGAGTGCAGAGTTTTTTTTTTTACTGGTTCGGTTAAGACACGCCCCATAATTCAAGTGCAATGGAGCAGTATCAGACTCACATTCTGCCTAGAATATGAGTATGACGAAGTCAGGCTATCACATAGTGCAAAATGGTATTAAAATTATGTGTAGAAGTCGTTGCTTTGTTATGAGAAAGACAATGAAAATGAATTTCATTGATGTCATTCGGAGTAACCAATATAAAGGGACCATTTTGGATCAAGTCATAGTCAGTATCATGTGACAGGATGTGACATCATTCAGACACCTGCAAAGGACCACATGGTCATGAAGCAAAGTAACTCACTCTCTCTTAACTATTTGAAAAATTCATGTTTTCATTTGTTCATACGCATGTCCTGAAACATCAGGTCATTCGGTAAAACCGCTATAAAACATGGAAAATGTTGTAATATTTTAAAAACTTTGTTGTTTGATTGTCCTTTTAGATATCAGCCTGTTAGCATTGTTTGAAAATATTGTCATTCGGTATAAGTGTCTTTCAGTAAAACAGAAATTTTGGTTAAACCAAAAAACCACAATCTAATAATAATCTCATTTAGATTGATAATCTCATTGTTAACACTTAATAATACTTCAAAATTAAATGTATCTCCATTATGTTTTTTTACACTTTTAAAACCCTTATTTTGTCAATGACCCATATATATAGGAATTATTATAGGAAGCGCCTTGCTCACTGTTCTTTTAGCAAACATATGGTTTCTTTCCACTGTCCTCAAAACTTTAAGATCAGTATAGGCAAATTTCAGTATTCCCTCTGCTGAGTACAAATTTCAGTACTGCTCCCAAGTCAGCGATTCTTTGAGGGAAAATGTCCTGTTTGAGACTTTTTTTTGCTCAGCTTTTGTGCGAAACAACACACTGAGACCATACTACTTAGAATGACAAATTGCCTGCTTATAAATGCAGACACTAGCAAATGCGCGTAAGTTAGTGTGCTCAGCTGTGCTTCCACAGACTGCAAACTAGTAATGTAAGACCTCCAGGAAATAGTATTGATAATTGATTTCAATTGCTCTGCTGTCACGAGGGTTCTCCGAAACGGCAAGCCGCTTGCCGTAATTACAGTCTCAAACAGATAAACCTGCACGACGTGCTTTTCAATGACTGAAAGGGAAAGACGGGCAGCCGCAGCGTTCTCATAAAAAGCAAGTAGGTCAAGCACTTTCTTTTAATCCTGGCTTAGTCCGTGCCCATGTCTGGTTGATGGGAGCTCTCAAAGCTCCGAAGAAGGCAGAGAAAATCCTACTCTCTTCCATACTGCCAAAAATTGTCCATATTCCCTTTGTTTAGAATCAAAGGACGCTCAGCTGTCAGTACATCACTCAACTCCTGCATTCTCTTTGGACTTGGATCTCTTTGAAAATCAGATGTTGTTTTTGTTGTATTTGCACTTGTCTGATGTTTGTTTAGTTATGAAACTCCACAGGAAAGCATCAGAGGTGGAATCGATGAAAGTCTCAGCATGAAATCATTTACAGCTTACATAAGGCCTAATAATCATCCAATAAGCCAGCCAACAGAAATTAACTGAAAACCGCTCTGATTAGCTCACTGTTATTGCTTATTCGCAGCAATGGAGATGCATCGCCGTGGGCACGAAAATACATTTATATCCGAGTGAAGAATCAGAACATCCCTGGCAGAGTCACGGTGGCCTCCGATTGGCTGGTGAGCCGACTCAAAAGGCCACACTTTCTACACAATTAGCTGCTCTCTGAGTCCCCAGAGCAGAATGCGTGTGCTGACCGACATGACGGACTAGTATGTAAGGCACTTTTGTAACTGGGGGTTTCTGCTGTGAAAGTGGGACACAGCGTACAAGGACAACAGGTATGAGATGTGTCAAACAGCAGCGGTGGACAGAGGTCCGGTCTACTGCTACAAGCAGTGTACGTTAACTTGAACACGCACTCTTTGGAATATAATCAAATGATAAGAAATACTGTATACATGCAAAATATCCAAACAAATAAATAATCAAACAGGGATTTACTCAAGAAGCAAAACCGTGTAATGTACTAAGCTTTGTTTTCCGAGATTTACAATATATACACTCTCTGCCATTCAAAAGTTTTGGGTCAGTAAGATTTTTTTTTAAAGAAATCAATACTTTTATTCAGCAAGGATGCTTTAAACTGTTTAAATCCAGAAAGTTACTTTTAAAAGTAATGCTTTAAGTTACTTTTGCATTACTTTTTCTCAAATGGGCTGGGCTTGCTCCTTTGTTTTTTATTAGCAAAAAAAAAGCTTTTATTTTTACCAAATGTAAAGACCCTTTCACACCAAAAGTGAAATGAATAAGCCTCAAGCCCAAAGTACACTTCACTTCAAAGTACGTGTGACGCAAATTTCGTCATGAGGAAAGTTAACACTGATAAAAAGTGACTATAAATATACTAATAATGTTACAAAAGATTTCTATTTCAAATAAATGTGGTTATTTCACACTTTCTACTCAAAGAATACAGGAAAAGCATCATGGTTTCCAGAAAAATATAAAGCAGCACAACTGTGACACAAGTGTTTTTTGCCAGTTTCAGTCCGACGCAGTTATCATTTCATGTCCAGTGTCCACATTGTTTAAATAGCAAATGCACTTGCGCCCATTTGTGTGCCCATGGTTGTGCTGGTCTGAAAACGAGTCTTGTTCTGGTGCATTGTTGGCGTGTTGCTATTTTGAGGCAACTGATAATGACTGCGCCATTGACCAACAAAAACCTGCTCTAAAGCATGTACTGATTATTACACACATAGGGATGCCAAAAACACACAAACATGCCAAATATTAAAAATAAAAGGATTACAATGCTTTAACCTTGGGCAGAAGCAGATCTGAAGACTGATGCTGAAAATTCAGCTTTGCATCACAGGAAACCTTTATTTTAAATTGTTATAATATTTAAAAATATCAATGTTTTTACTGTATTTTTTTATCAAATAATTGCAGGCTTTGTGAGGCTTTCTTCAAAAACATTAAAAAATCTACCAACCCCAAACTTTTGAATGGTATATACTGAACTATGCAAATAAATAAATAGTTGATTTTAATAGTTGTCAACATTTTGTTGTACATGTAAGCACATTCATTGATTTTTGCCCGCTTCCGCTTTCATCATGATCCCCAGACAATATAAGCAAATATGACAGATTGACTGTTTACCACAGACAGAAGATGATGATTTCATCAGCCCCTCGTTTTGACAGACTGAGGTATGAAGCTCTTTTTGCAATGACCACATCTACTTCCTCCTCCCTCTCCTCAACATGAACTCATGTGATCCAGACTCTAGCTGTGATATGAGCGGGCGGTTGCTAATAGTGACAAAAAGACCATGAAGAGAATCAGAGCGTGAGGGACTCACACAGCTCCATTGACTGTGAGCCGCGAGGCAGTGGGAGACAAACACACATATACATGCTAAAACAAATAACAAATGTTCTTTTTTATTTTGCTCTCTCTGAAGGTAGTTTCTATTTATGAATGCTACTGAAGTTGTAATTTATTGCCAAATGATTAGCATTGATGGCTGTATCAGCATATTGAAAATGTTTTTGTTGTGACACTGAAGACTGGAGTAATGTCTGCTGAAAATTCAGCTTTGCCATCAAAGGAATAAATTACATATCAAAATATATTAAAACAGAAACCAGATATTTTCGATTGTAATATTTCACAATATTAAATATATAATTTATTATATAATATAGTAGCCTATGTAGCCTAAATAATTATAAAGGACCATTTTTTTGACTATTAAAGGGAACCTATAATGCCCCTTTTCATGAGATGTAATATATAAATATAAAGTCTCTGATGTCCCTAGAATGTGTCTGTGAAGTTTCAGCTCAAAATACCCCACAGATCATTTATTACAGCTTGTCAAATTTGCCCCTATAAACACGGCGTTTTTTGTGTGTGTCCCTTTAAATGCAAATGAGCTACTGCTCCCACCCCCTTTCCAGAAGAGGGCGGAGCTTTAACAGCTCAACAACAACAAAGCTGGAGAATCTCATGCAGCCAAAATGAGGATTGTCAGTAACGGTGTTCAGCCTTACATTGTTCAAACCGGAGTCGACACTGATGGAGAGACTCAGGAAGAAGTTACAACTTTTAGAATGAAACTGGACATTTCTGAATGGTTAGTGGATACATTTATGTAGTTGCTGTGGAGTTGATTCAACTCATCCACTAGCATGTGCCGTCATGTTAATCTTTTGTGCAAATCCAGCATTGAATTGACCCTCATTTCTGAAGAAGTCCAGGGTAAAATGATTTGCGCAAATATATAACCCTTTACCGAATTTCTTCAGCATATTTCCTTCGAGATTGACATTCGAGAGCAAGCTGACTGAGTGTCTGCAACTGTAGTTAGATGTATGTGTGAATATCTATATCTGCAATAGACTTCAGCAGATGATTCTGCTAAGATTTTTGATAAACACAATACAACAAGCTGAAGGCGTCAGCTAACACGACATTAAACAGTTACCATGGTAAAAGTAAAAACATTAAAAAAGTACCATTGTGAAAATCTGTAATATTGAGTTAATACATAAAAACACAAACCAACACATTCTCACCTGTGAAAGGTAATCCCATTTCATCGGGAATATAAATTACGGTGGTTTAATTTTTGCGCAATGTTGTATCATTGATCCTTACTGTGAGTGAGACGAGCTGACTTTCCAAGATGGCGAGCGCGCCGATGTGTCTGGAGCAATCTAATGCAGATTCTATTATAGCGTCTCATATCGAAGGCTGCGTCTACTGGAGGTCGCGTTTGAAGGCTGCATAAGTCATCAAGGCGATTTCATTTAAGAAAAGTAACCGTAAGATTGCAAAGAAAGAAAGAAATTACAGTATTTTACACCTCACTAGGAATAACAGTCAATTGTATTACAGTTACTTTTCCTAAATAAGACATCCTTGATGATGTTTACAGCCTTCAAATGCTACCTCCGGAAGACGCAGCCTCGGAAATGAGACGCAGCTAATGTATACCATATTGCAGTCAATTTTGGAGTTATACTGACACCTAGTGGCATGGATGCAATATTACTCAAAAGTTGGGTTAAATGCAGAGGCCAAATTCTGAGTATGGGTTATGTATGGGTTGCACTAGTTGACTAGATCAAGTCCATTTTTTTCCCTTTTTGAGAAGCCATTTCACTCAGATATACATCAAAATTGGGAAGAAAAGACTATCACAACTTCCGTTTCATGCCGACTCTAAGGGTTCTATCTCTGGGTTTGTGATTTATTGCATCCTCTGTCTTAAAAGTGTTGTGTACTACTCTGATAGATGGAAAGTTTTCTGTACCCCACTGGGAAGCATTAATGCCCTCACTGTTGCCATCATAGTAATGTAATGGGAGGTACTTTCTTGCTTTCCTCCAGAGACGACCATTCGGCTCTAAATCTGGCCCTGTCACACTTTCATAAAAGCTCAAATTTAATTTGCAGCCATTTGTGTGTTTCTCCCTCACAGTGAATATGACTGCGGCTATAAATACCTGAGTTGCACAGGGACAGAGATGCTGCGCATAATCAAAGAGAACCTCAGCAGAGACAAATAATCAGGAGAGAGGGAGAGCAAAAGAGCGGACGGAGAGCGGTAAATAATGATTAGAACCAGGAATAGAGGGAAAATGGAATCATAAATAAATAGGGAACAGATAGTAAAGGAAAGAAAGGGATGCTGGGAAACTGGAGGAGCGCTCAGCAGGAGATGTGGAGGACCTGAAGAAAGTGTTCACTTCAGCTCAATGACTCATTTAGTGACTCATCGCTGTCCTGTCACACACACACATGTGCTGCCCACACACACCTCTGCAACCAATTAGGCATATGTACTTCAATAGACTACAAAAATATGCAAAACAGCCAAAATGGTGGCCATCTTATCATAAGGTAATATTCAAAAGTAACAACAGTGCTTTTGTTAATACTTGAAAGGCATGAAATGTGCAATTTCCAAGAGACGTCTATAATACCTAGTGTCATGCGAAAGTGAGACGTGGAAGTCAGGGAAAAGCCTATTTTATGCTTCTATTAAGGGCCCTCCACAAATTCGGCTGAATAAAATAATTGAAACACGTGTGCAGCAGGAAATGGTGTGTATCAGTGGTGCAGATGCGCAGATTGCTCGGACATGACCTGGAACAGTTGAGGCCAAGTGCAGGCTAACTAACGAGGCGTGAGCAAGCGCAATGATCTCAGGCCCAGTAATTCAAGGGGAGCCAGGTTTCAGACAACAGGTCTAAAAGGGCTCAGCGCGAGGGGCTTCGAATGCAGCGTAATTGTGTAAAAAGAAAAGACTTTGGGCCAGATTTACTAACAGCTTGCGCCAGCTCAAACCCTCTTTTGGTGTTAAAAAACTACTGTCTGGATTTACTAAAGACACGCAGTACAAAATTAGCGCTGAAAAAGCATGGACTGAGTTGTTTTTGCGGCTGATCTTATTGCATATGCATTTGTAGGTGTTTTCCTTTCAAACGCAAAATTTATGGGAGGAGAGTATTTAAATGAATCACGCAATGTGATTTACTAATGTTTGCGCTAGTCAATTTACTGGTGTTTGCGCCATTAAAAAAGCATGTCTTAACCCATTTTGTGACATGGCTGCAATTGTTGTAGAAGGGAGAAAATATTTTCCACTCTAAATAATTTCTTTGGAATGCCAGAGGAAGACGCTATCCGTATATTAAATGTAACAAGTTGCGCCTGTGTCGACCCGCACCTGATGAGCATCAGCTCTGTTTATTTGCGACCCAACGCTAATTTGTGCTGCTCTTGGTAGATTGCATTGGTCATTATGATTTACTATTTCATTCCCTCGATATATAAATCATGTGCATGATTTAGAAATTGAGGGAAAAAAATAGTAAATTGTGTGCACGTTTTAGTAAATTAAGGGAACGAATTAGTAAATCGTGCACACGATTAAAGACACGCAGTACAAAATTAGTGCTGAAAAAACATGGACTGAGATGTTTTTGCGGCTGATCTTATTGCATATGCATTTGTAGGTGTTTTCCTTTCAGACGCAAAATTTATGGGAGGAGAGTATTTAAATGAATCACGCAATGTGATTTACTAATGTTTGCGCTAGTCAATTTACTGGTGTTTGCGCCATTAAAAAAGCATGTCTTAACCCATTTTGCGACATGGCTGCTGTTGTTGCTGCTAGGAGGAGACACCGCAGAGAACAGAGAGCATGTGGTAGAAGGGAGAAACTGTTTTCCACTCTAATTAATTTCTTTGGAATACCAGAGGAAGACGCTATCCGTATATTAAATGTAACAAGTTGCGCCTGTGTCGACCCGCACCTGATGAGCATCAGCTCTGTTTATTTGCGACCCAACGCTAATTTGTGCTGCTCTTGGTAGATTGCGTTGGTCATTATGATTTACTTTTTCGTTCCCTCAATATATAAATCATGCGCATGATTTAGAAATTGAGGGAAAAAAATAGTAAATTGTGCGCACGTTTTAGTAAAACAAGGGAATGAATTAGTAAATTGTGCGCAAGATTTAGCCTGTTATTTTTTTCCTGTGTGTCATGTGCGGGGCTCCGTAAATAGATTTGAAGCTTTGAAAAGCTTTATATCTCCCATCACTAGTGACTGTTAAAGGGATAGTTCACCCAAAAATGAAAATTTGATGTTTATCTGCTTACCCCCAGTGCATCCAAGATGTAGGTGACTTTTTTTCTTCAGTCGAACGCAAATTATGATTTTTAACTGCAACCGCTGCCGTCTGTCAGTCAAATAATAGCAGTAGATGGGAACTTCAACTATAACAGTAAATAAAACTTGCTTAGACAAATCAAAATTAAAACCTGCGGCTCGTGACGACACATTAATGTCCTAAGACACGAAACGATCGGTTTGTGCAAGAAACCGAACATTATTTATATAATTTTTACCTCTAATACACCACTATGTCCAACTTCGTTCAGCTTCCTGTTAGTGAGGTCAAAAAACGCGTTCTGAAGACGGAAGTGATGTCTCGCCCATATACTTCAATGAGCGCGAGACATCACTTCCGTTGTCAGAGCGCGATCAGACCTCACTAGCCGGAAGCTGAACGAACTTGGACATAGTGGTGTATTAGAGGTAAAAAATTATATAAATACTGTTCGGTTTCTCGCACAAACCGATCGTTTCGTGTCTTAGGACATTAATGTGCCGTCACGCGCCGCAGGGTTTAATTTGGACTTGTCTATGGAAGTTTTTTCGACTCTTATTGTTCAAGTTCCCAAAAAACTGCTATTATTTGACTGACAGACGGCAGCGGTTGCAGTTAAAAATCATCATTTGTGTTCTACTGAAGAAACAAAGTCACCTACATCTTGGATGCCCTGGGGGTAAGCAGATAGACATCAAATTTTCATTTTTGGGTGAACTATCCCTTTAAGGTGGGTGCACACTGTGCGATTTTGGCCACGATTTGGTCGTCTGAGACAAATTTTGAGAAGCCTAAAAGATTCCTATAATGCTAGGCAAAAATCTGTAGTCTTTGATCGCTAGTTTGACATGTTCACCGACAGCCGATTAATGACCGTTGCGATCAAATTTTTACCTCTGACGAAATTTTGGCGCACAAATGTCAAATTGTCTTCGTTTTTCAAGAAAAGACGTGATCAAAATTAATGCTAGAGATGTCTTTGTTAGCCACCATTTCAGTCCTGTGTGTAATGCAGCTCACTGTCACCGAACGTGTGTGGGTTGATGATTTAAAACTTTGGATAAGTTTTCAAGCGAGCATCCATTTTTAACGCGTCTTGACTGTCTGACATAAATGACAGCTGAGTTCCCACAGTGTGACATGAGGATCATGTTCATACAGTCTGACAAGCAACAGTCGTAAAGGACTATTATAAATCGTACAGTGTGCACCCAGCTTTAGCTGCACTACAGAACTTCGGGCTCTCTATCGCCATCTGTGGTTGAAATATAATATGCAAGTTATTTGCAATTTTGCACAAATGTCTTTTGTAGGAAAATGCACAATTTGTAATAACAAAAAGGAGGAATAACCTGCACGCTACATCTAATCCTTTGTGGGGCATGTTCAGGGTCAAAGGATAATGTACAAATTAGATTGAACGAATTCATATGAATTCGCCATCAATCCAACAAAACGTTATGAATTGTCATGAGACTGTTAGCACTAAAATTTTGTTCTTTTCTTATCCTCAAAAAATTGTGCAATCTTAATTTTGTGTTAACTTTGAATGTCAGTGCAGTACACTAGCATATAAATGAGCTCAAAGCTAACAAGACTCTCATTAGCAGCTTTATTACATGACTGCCACTGAACTCTTCAGTTGCTCCGCCCATTCGAGTCAGGAATCAGGATGTGGAGCGCAGTCCAACAGCACACAAGTGGGCTTTCATGGGTTCACACTGCTCCAACATTTGAGGAGCATGTGAGTGTGTGGGGCAAAGAGCGTACTGGTGGGTTTGTTTGTTAGCACCCCTGACATTTACCAGGCTAACAGAAAATGTCAGTGAATGCCAGATGTTAGCTCTGGTTATGATGCAGCTCTTGAAAAGCCTGAGCTATTGATCCATAGCCTCCCTCCCCTCACCAAATTCATGTCTCCTCTCACCCTGCCCCTTTACTTGTCTTTTCTCTCTCTCCTCCTCTCGCTCTCTTCTCCTGCCCTGTGCAGAGCAGCCGACACCTGTCAAAGATCAGAAGTCAAAGGTCTGAATAATGGATCCTATGCACATACTGGCTGAAACAGTCAACATTTACTTTTATTCCTGAGTTCTGCTGGTATTGCTATAGCCATGTTCATGCTTGAGAAGAGCAGCCCTGTCTTACATGAGTGGGCTACATTTCATACAATAAGATGGGATGAATTATGAAAGTTAAAGGGGAAATGCTTTGAGCCCCACCTGAAACAGACAAGCCTCTGATGGAAAATCGGAGCTGACCTTCCCAGCTTTGACACACCATCTCACATTTCTTCACCCCCAGAGAGAAGTTTTATTGCTCTTTCATAGCTTTATTGGACTTTATGTTTATTTTATGTGTCAACTTTACCTTTAGCAAATTTCTCAGGGAATTTTTTTGTATTTTTATTGAAATCGGATATGATTGCTGACCTTTGTGGATCAATGATGTGACAGGCCTTTTTTGTCTATTAATTTAAAGACCCCTGTGGTGAAAATCAAGTTTTAAATGTTGTTTATATGTCTATGTGGTGTTTTTTAGTATGCTTTAAGACAATCCATGTGCAAAATCATCAGTCAACACCATTGCTGTGTATCTTCTCCCTAAAACTGCAGTGAAAAAAAGACACCTTTGAAATTGCCGGTGTTTCTGACATCACAAACTACCTTGTAACCAATCACGTCAGCGTGTGGGCGGGCTTTAACATCATTAACTATGCTGCCAACCAGGGGAGTCTTAAGAGAATCCAGGTTGTCCCAGTATATTTTTCTGTTAATATAAAAAATCGTGTACATTTAGCATTATATATGAGATGAATTATGTGTATGATCTATATTACGATGTTATGATGAAATATATGCCTTTCTCCAATGATGTGCTGAGTTGTTCAAAGCTTTTCTGGTGCTGATTGTTAGAAGACAGACTGAGATGGTGAACAGGAACATGGTTTGCAACACATTATTAGCTGTTTGATAACCTAGTCAAGCAAAAGGCTAATCATATTAACCATCATGTGTCTGACGTTGTAGAGAGCGATACATAAAACGCATTACTATTCTGACACATCAAGCCTATATAATTCACTCTTCCATTTCTTCTTCTGAATCAGTTTCTGTTTCAAACATATATGGCTGAATTAAACCAGTATTTCCAGCGTTTACTGCAGTAAAGTTGACCGAGTGGATCTCTGAGCTGGTGTGAGTGAGTGGAGGCGGGGCTAATTTGCATATTTATGGATCCGCGTATACAAAATGAAGCAAGGGTGTAGAGTTACATTCAAGCTATTTTAAGGCATGAATACATTTTTCACAGGAAGAAATGTTTAAATATGTCATTTTGGTGATGAAAGATGAGTTGGTGGAATTTAAATACATTAAAAATGCTACTCATAGCTACAATGACTTGAATACACCTTTACAACACATATTTATAAATTAATAATTATATTTATAAACTTTAAAAATCTTGAAATAATTAAGATGTATACATTCATATGTATTCAGGTTAAATATATTATTTATTACACACATGAAAATTTCAGAATTATTAAACTTTTTTTTAAAAAAAACCAACATGAAATACAAAGAAAAAAAGTTCTAAGAACTGAACAGGTTTTAAACTCAGAATCATAAAAGATTATTTATCATGTACACACATCTATGCCATATATTCTGGTTTCTAGACATGATTTGAGACATTGACTCTAAAGCAGACACGTGAAATTAGTAGGTCTTTTTATCAGGAGAATCAGGAGAAAAGCTCTCAATGTTATCTATTAAGTGCAGAAACAATTGAGATCTCATTTGTGATTTTTCTTTCCTGCGGACAGGCTTCTTCCCTGGAACATTTTGTCACCTTCAGTCAGCTGACTAAATGATTGAGCGGTGAAACGGAGCTGAAACACTAGCTGCGCGGTTTGAGATCCTCTCCTTGTTGAGGAAAAACCCGGCAAGTTACCTCGTTCATCCTGTTGACGTTGTGACAGGTGAAACTCTGGTGAAACTCCTATTCACGTTGCATTTTTCAGATGCATGTGCAGTTTTTCCACTTGTCCTCAGAAATCTGATTCATGCAGTGAAGTGGTAAATTGACTCCATGCATGATGCATTTAGAGTGACAGTAGAGTGAAGCTCTTTTCAATAATTGAAATTGATAAATTTATCAAATTGATAATAAATTGATAAATTCATGCATGCACATCATCTGTCAATCTCTCTCTCTGTCATTTGTAGACAACTTTTATCTATTGCTCATTTTTGTAAGAATTTAAAATTCATTTCTTAACATGTCGATAGTTTGTCTTTTTTATTTAGCTATTTCATTGTCTTGTAAGTTCATGTTTCATGCTCTTGTTCATTAGATCCTCATCTTTAGACACAAATAGCTGGTTGTTCTTGGTTGGTTTTATTTACTCATTGGTCGTTCTTAGTCAGTCTTGTTTAGTCAGATTGTTGTTGGTTAGTCTTGCTAACTCATTGGTTGCTGTTCATTAGTCTTGTTTAATCATAGATGGTTGTTGATTAGTCTTGAATAGTCTTTGGATATTGTTGGTTCGTCTTGTTTATAGATTGTTTTGATTAGTTTTGTGTACTCATTGGTTGCTGTTCATAGTCTTGTTCATAGCTTGTTCATCTTTTTTCATCGATTGTTGTTGGATAGTCTTATATAGTCATTGGTTGCTGTTCATTAGTCTTGTTTAAACATAGATTGTTGTTGGGTAGTCTTAGTATTGTCTTTTGATGTTGTTGATTAGTCTTGTTTACTCATTGGATGTCGTTGGTCAGTTGATTAGTTTTGTGTAGTCATTGGTTGTTGGTTAGTCTTATCTACTCATTGGTTGTTGTTAAAAATTTTAGTGTGAAATTACAATATATTCCAGGTTAATAATTGCATGACTTTCACAGTATTTCCACAGTAGAACTTCTCTCATATCTAACTGCACTCTTGGAAATTTCTTGTAAAATCTACAATACCATAGAGTATTTCTACAGTGCATATGTACTATGAAGGTACTCAGCATGCAATGCAGCATGAATAGGTTATGCTGTAGAGTTTTTGAAACTTGTTGGGTTTTATCTGTGCTGCTGAACTTATTTTCGGTTCCCTTTTAGCAGTTTGTGTTGTTGGTTTACTTTGTAATGTTGAATTTATCTTATTTAATATTATTATTTGTTGAGTGTTACCACTGTTGTGTTTTGAATGTCGAGTATTGATGTCTGTGCATCGTAACGTGTTGCAACATGATGTCACACCTTGCAAAGATAAATCTCAGCAGCTGTTTCAAAAATTTAAAAATTTAAATAAAAAATTTGGTAAATCTTTATGCTGAAATGACGCTAATAATAGTATAGTTTTACTAACTTAAATCAGCCTATTAGCTTGTTTTATATTCTAGCTTGTCATCATTTAAACAAATGTTTTCATTTGTCACTTCTGACTTGGCTAGATCACAAATTTGAATATGAATGTACAAGGTCCAAGATCCCGAGCAAATTGAACACTGATCTCCATCATGGTGACTTCCAAACATTTACAGTAGTAAACAATATAATTTCGTAGTGGCATGGTTAAAGACAACTTTATAATGTGAATTCACAGTAAAACAAGATCAGTAAATTACTATTTAATCATAGATTGTTGTTGGTTAGTCTTGTGTAGTCACTGGTTGCTGTTCAAGAGTCATGTTGTACAGTGTATTTTACCCCTATGTACATATACCGCATATCCCTCATGTTATATCTTTGTCTTTGTGTATTAAATGTCCTTTTGGTTCTTTCCTGACTGGGTTTTAGGAGTCTTGTACATGTCTGGCTTATGTTTAGTGTCCTTTCATCTATCTGGTCAAGTCCTGCTTTATTATTGTTTTTGTTTGCTACTTTCTCATTATAAGACACAAACACTGATGTTCGGGCATAGCTTGAAAGGGTTTTAGAGACATAAAATCCTTAGATAACATTAAACAGAGTGAATAACTTGCTTCTGTAACATTGTATGCAGAGATGTGTCGCAGTCCAGGCTGTTGTGGAGAATTAACTCTCACAAAGAAACATGATGTGCTTTGCCGGTGTGCACAATAATGTCTTTTTGTTTCTGTTGTTAGTGATGTTTGCCACCAAATGTTCCTCCTACTTTTACATAATTACTGGCTCCTGTTAAAGCCATTAAGCTTTGCAACGAATGCAAAGATGATTATAGTTGTAATTAGCTTCATGAGAGCAGCGAGCGGCAGAAAGAGATTACGCTCCATTCAAAACACATTCCGGTGAACGATTCTAAAGGCACACTCACTTCAAAAAAAGCATGTGATTCCCAAGAGTCATTGAGACAAGCTGTCCTTTTCTGGAAAGTCTGCAAATGTGAAAGAAACAATAGATACAGTATACATAAAACAATTAGGTTATTAGAGAAAGCCTGATGGACAGTCTCGACAGGATGTTGAAGTCAACAACAACAAAAATCTAAATGGTTCTTTTTAGTTTCTTAATGAGTGTTCTTATTTTTCTTCAGAATGAGTTTTATTTTTGATTAAATGTTCACAGTACGACTTTGTTGTTATCAAAAATGAAAAATGTTTTGTTTTCACAATCTTTCATTCATTTCTTTGAAAAAACCTTCCTTTTCCTCAGACGTCACATGTGGGCAAGTTCATAATCATGGCTTTTTTTGCTCATCAGTCACTGTCTCTAGTGGTTTTCCAAAGTTACTAGCCACTCAGAATTTTCACTGGCCACAATTTTAACATTGATACTATGGGGAAAAAACTGCCATATACAGTAGATATTTTTAATATTATTTCATAATTCGGTAGCAGGTATTTTAGGCTGCTGTCACTTTAAGTCCTGACGCACGGATCCATTATACTGTTACACATGCGTTTTCTTTCTCAACTATTTACGTTCACTTAAAACATACTGACTGTGTTTACGTGAATACTCGCCAAGACCGGCATTTTGACATTATTTTGTGTGTATTTGACTGTTTAAGCAGCTAAAAAGAACTCAATTTAGTAATGAGAGGGGGGTTTATGTGTATGCAATCCAAATCCGAAATTCAAGCCCTGTAACACCAACAATATTCATCCGGAGCAAATGAAACGAGTGAGTGAGGGGAGGAGGATTTGTGTGTCGTGTCGCTGTCAGAGAGATGAGAGAGAGAGAAAGAGCAGCTGGTATCGTGTGTCTATTCTGAGGAAAATAAGTATTGGAAGCGTTTCAGATATTTCAGTATCAAAAAATCTATATTTTTGACAACACTACATTGCACTTAGTTTATTATTTCATAAGCCTTTTTAAAAGACTACAATTGAAAAATATATATATTATATATAAAATTCAACCCACAAAAGTTTCTAGTAGGAGTGAGTGAGTTACACGCCACTGCTGAAATACACCCACATTTTGTGGGTTGGCGGGTGTTAATGTCAAGCCCTTTTCCTAATGTTTACCAACAGCCAAATATCGTATAAATATCATATATAATATAGTTTATAATGTCTGCTAATAGCTATTTAGGCTACTTCGTAATGTTTACCATCACTGAATATCTATTGTGGCTAGTTTAAAATGTTCACTAATAGCCAAACAGCAATCCAGGCTAGTTTATATCATTGACCAATAGCTTTATATGGGCTACTTAATAATGTTTACCATTAGCCAAACAGCTAATGTTGCTAGTTTTGCTCACCAACAGCAAAATTGCTATTTAGGCATTGTTAATTAACAAACTTAAGCTCTATCTAATTCTAAAGTCTTGTTGTTGAATATTCTGTCTACTTAGAAATCTATTAAAGTAAATAAAATGTGTTGCAAACAGCAATTCACATTGACTTTCAATATATCAAATACTACCTGAAATGGTATAATAACTGGTATAATAATATATAACTGGTATAATATTTTTACAATATACTTTTGTCAGAAGGGTGAACACAGCGTTGAAAAAAGAGCTTCACACCAGTTTAATCTTTCAGGAGCAGACAGCATCTGTGGAGTTATTGTGTGTGTGACTGTAGAGCAGCTGTAACGAGTTTCTGTACTTAAAGTGTACATTAAACGTGAGAGCAGATGTAGCGGTGTTCAGTATTGGTGTGTAAACAGAGCGGGTGAGCCGCTCTCAGTGTATAAGCAGATGGCTCAGTTATGGCAGCCAGAGAAGTGAAGTCACAGCAACTTCAAGCAGCAGCTGCCCCTTTCATGCTGATATAGGACCTGCTGCTGAGTTTTTACATCTAGAATACATACCCAATGCAGTAAAAATGAGATTTCATAGATTTCAGTGTAATATAAAGGGCATTCACAGCTCAGTGGTCCAGAGGGTGAACGTGATTTCACCAAGTACGACATGTTCCTGGATCAACATTCCAATCAACCAATCAGATTTGAGGGACAAGTTTACCATTTATGTCAAGTTTAGGCTTGCAACCAGGGTTAGGTGCTTCTATATCACATATCTTTCCCCTCTGATTTTAGGGATAAGTTATGGGTAGGATTAGGTTTAGGGGTTGGAATAGGGTTAAGACTAACATTTTCGGACAGGAATGTTGTTCCAGGATCAACAAAATATGTTGATCCAGGAACATGTCTTACTTGGCAAAATCACGGTGACCGGTCCAGAGAGAGGTAGAGAGGAGGGAGACGGGGTGCACTTACAGACGGTGTGGATGAGTAAACCATGAAGAACATATTGGATGAACAGAATGGCATACGCAGACATGAAAGAAACATTGAGCCGAGATGGCAGGAGATTACGCTCGTCAACATTGTTGTGGACTGGAGCCAAGGAGGTGGGGTGGCATCTGTGACTAACTTTGAAGTTTGTGCATAAATGTGTTTGTGTTTCCCATAAGTTCCTTCAATGTACTGTGTATTACACTGTTTTCTGTGCAACAAAGATGTGAAGTGTGCAAGAATCCATGTCATTTGGACCCATGGCTGATTCCTAAATGCTTACAACAGGGGTGTTTCCTCTGAGGAGGCAAGGGAGGCAGTGCCTCCTCAAAAAAGAAACTGGATAAGAAAATAATACACAGTACAAAAATAAAACAATGCAAATATTACAAAATATGACATTAAAGTGTATAAATCACTAATTTGTGGCTATTAAAAAGAGTGGCCGAACATTAATTAAAGGGTTAGTTCACCCAAAAATGAAAATTCTGTCATTAATTACTCACCCTCATGTTGTTCCACACACCCCATAAGACCTTAGTTCATCTTCGGAACACAAATGAAGATCTTTTTGATGAAATCTGAGAACATCTGAATGTGTTAATTATCTTGCTGTCAATGGAGGCGTCACTGAGCCATCGGATTTTATCAAAAATATCTTAATTTGTGTTCTGAAGATGAACGAAGGTCTTTCAGGTGTAGAACGACGTGAGGGTGAGTAATAAATGACAGAATTTTCATTTTTAGGTGAACTAACCCTTTAATAAATTATTTCTTAATTATTAGCTGTATACATAGACTAGGACTATCACAGAGGCAGGTGTGATTTGTCAGGGCAGCTATTTTAATGATATCTCTTGGGTAGTATTGACATTGCAATGAAAAAATGCTTCAAGCACCTTAAAGTAACAGAATCATGCTGTTTTTACAGAATATGTTGGGCAAAGCCTGTTTTACATGACAGTAATGTGTACCCTCTAGTGGTGTAGTCATGTCATTACACTCTTTTTTGGAGACACTTTAATTTTCTCATATACTGGACCTGTGAGTACCATTTACCTCCTGTTGACCTCATAGCCTCAGTCCTGTTATTATAATCCTGAATGTAATCTGCTCCTCTCAGCACAATTTTTATGTTCTTTATGTATATCAGCTTCTCTCATTAAAAGCTTCAGGTAAAAAATGAGAGAGACATGAGATTGTGCCTCCCAATCTCTAAATATTGTTGGCTACATACCATTAAGCTCTAGGAGATCATCCAAGCTCAAGATCACAGATAATCAATCTCTGACACCCTGTCTCCATCCCTGCCCAGACAGACGCCCGTCAGCCACCGTCCCCACTGGTATATAGTGGTGTCTTTTAACACAGGATGAGAAAACATAGGCAAGATGTTTGCTGGAATAATTTTCTGCTTCCATTTATTACACACTACTGATTTCCCCTGACTCTGAACCACATCAAATATCACAGTCTTTTTGAAAGAAGCCCTAATGAATATGTTATTTAATTTTAGATGTTTGGGAGCAAAAGGAGTATTTATGTGGAATAATAAATTTGTCCCGTATATAAATGTGAAATTATGCTATTTATCCTGTATTTTACATACACATAATTGAATAAACACATAAGGACGTTGCAATGTCATTTACAGCATCAAACTTAGTTTGTATATTTAAAGGGGACCTATTATGCAAAATTCACTTGATGCGTGTCCACAGTGTGTGTAAACAACCAGCCTATAATGGTAAAAATCCACCCACTCATTTTTTTTATAATCTACATAAATCATAAACAGTTTCTCCAAATAAGCAGTTCCAGATGTATCCCTACTCTTATGTAAGAAGCCCCGCCCACGACTGCTGATGGACTCTGTCTTAGCTCCTCCCCTCAGTGAGCTGTACACAGTCCGCCATGTTTATCTCCTCACCAGAGCATTGAACAGCAGCATTCAAGTTAGAAACATATTCTTAAGCTATTCAGTCAAGAGCAGTGAGTGATTTTCTGTTTGTCTTTTGATTCATATTAACAGCAGATACAGCAGTACTGTATATTACACTGCTGTCACTTTAATACACAGATCTAATATACACATGTGATTTCTTTCCCTGCTGTTTATGTTCACAGACATAACTGACTGTTTTTGAACTTTGTGTGTTTTTGACATAATCATGTGTGTATTTGACAGTATAAGTGCAATAACGTGTGTAAGAGAACTTAGTTTAATACTCACGGGATTCTCCGTCTGACAGCCAGCTTTCTGTGCGCGTGATTCAGATGCGTGCACTAAAAAAAAACACATATCAGAAGTTTAGACTTATACGCATGCAGATAATAAACTTTGTGGCAATGTCACGTGAATGTGACAGTGATAAAGATGACATTCAAAACCAAACAAGTTGTACAGACTCCACCCTCTTCTGGAAACAGCAGTTCATTTGCATTTAAAGACACATGCACGAAAACAGCATGTTTTTCCTTCCACTAGAAAATGGGCATTTGCAACATGCTATAATAAATGATCTGTGGGGTTTATTGAGCCAAAACTTCACAGACACATGCTGGGGACACCTGACATTTATATTACATCTTAAAAAAGGGACATAATAGGTCCCCTTTAAGGAATATTCACAAAACAATAGTTTACAACTTATATTTATTCCCGTTTACTTGGTCCATTTTTGCTCCAGCTGAAATATTTTCAAACCGCTGTGTCTCCAAGCAACACCACAGTAACACAGATGTCGTGTTTCATTTCTGAATGAATCAGTGTTGTTGAATGAATCGGTTGAGTGAATGATTCAAATGACTCACTAAAAAAGACTTGCTTTTGTTTCTTAATCAGTGTTGTTTAACAAATTTGTAAAATGTATCATTCAAGTGACTCAAAATTAAGTGATTTAGCTGTTCCATTTCTGAAAGAATCAGTGTTGTTGAATGAATCGACTGAGTCAATGATTCAAACGACTCACTAATAAAGTGCTTTTTTCTTTAAGGAATCAGTGATGTTGAATGAATTGGTTGAATGAATGATTCAAATGACTCGAAATTAAAGCAGTCGTTTTATTTCTTAAGGAATCGGTGTTGTTGAGTGAAACTACCAAATTAATAATTTGAATGACTAATAATTCAGAAACTTGTTTTGTTTCTTAAAGAATCCTTGTTGTTTTTGCCACCTACTGGCAAAATTATGTAACCAGCAGAGAGTCCCAGCAATAATATACAGACTGAAGTACACTAAAAAGAGAGAGGCAGATTAGCAGCGCGTGTTTGATAGTGTGTAGTTTGCCTCAGCTTTCTCAGTCACAAAAATGTGTGAAAAAATGTGACAAAAACAGCAAGGTGCATTTTTACACTAAAACCATTAGTGTAGCAGATCATTACACAAAAAGCTACACCACTATGAAAACAGCTGAGCTACTGTCACGCTTTTAAAAATGTAAGCTACTTTTAGTTCCTCCTCAACACAACACTGGTTTGAAGATACATGATATCAGTCTGGTCAACTGATCCCCTTTCTTGTTTTCTGCCCCCCCCCTCCCCTATTTACTGTCATTTTCTACATCTGAAATGTAATCTATATGATTTCATCTCTGTATATTCCAGTCTCATTCTATCTCTGCTTTCCTTTCTTTCTGCATCTGCACCTCTGCAGGTACATCAGAACAATGTATCTTGGCATCCAGAGTCGCAGGCAAAAGGAGAACCAGCGACGCTTCTACTGGGCCATGATGTACGAGTATGCCGATGTCAACATGCTCCGTCTACTGGAGACATTTCTGGAAAGCGCTCCACAGCTGGTTCTCCAGCTCTGCATCATGATCCAGAAGAACCGGGCCGAAACGCTGCAGTGTAAGGAGTGCCTCAAGGCTCTGTACTGAGACCGCTGACATTTCGTACAGTATTGCTTTTATGTGTCAGTAGTGATTGTTTTTCACTTGTGTACATTTCACTGGGATAATTTTGAAACCTTGACAAGAATTTTATGACATAATTTATACTTTTCAGCAGATATATTTATTTTATAACTTCAGTAGGGAGAGTTGTTTCAAAATGACTTGATTTGCTTTGCAGTAGTGTTGCTGTGTTGGTAATTTGTCACATGCATTGCACGCTCAATCAACATTTCTTGATTAGAAATGTTGCTGGAAAAGCACCTTTAATATTTCATGAGTGCAACTCAAGGCTCTGTAACAGCATGATGCATGGCCAAAATTCACAGTTAGGTTAGCTTTTCAAGTGACAACAAAATATGGCCAACTGGATCTCACAGCTTTGTGTTATATTAATTCATCAACAAGTTCTGCAACCATCTTAATCTTTCAGATCATGGCAAATCTATACTGTGCATCTGGAAAAAAAAAAAAAAGGCTGACTTGTAGATGAATTTGACAATCTGAGCCCTCCCTAACTGAGACTTTTTAAATGATCAATTGTGTTTGTGGGGAACATGTTTTTTTTCCTGCCGTGCAGCAGATAATGTGAGATGTAAGACCATTTCTTACGTGTGAGGTGACAGCACTGCCAGCAGTGCAAGATGCCTTTATGAACATGAAGTCTGAGCTCAGCAGGATGAATGGTAAACATCTTAGAAAAAATATATATAGAACAAGCAAGAAGTATGTTTTGAAGAATATAGCTCCAAAATGGTAGGCAGGTGTTATAGAAATGATTAGACAGTGATTGATGATGTTTGTTCTGTGTTAGGGTGCTTTTCATTAGCATTTCTGGATTCAGTTAAAGTTATTTATCACAGCACACATACATTGTGTTTGATTTTGTGCTTTTTTACACCCAAGAATGCTAGAACAACAGACAGATTAATGTAGATTATCCGTAACTAAAGGGAAATTTGGAACCTGCTTTCATGCAGTTTTATTACGGTCCTGGATGTTTTTCCATTAATCATGTAAAAAGACAGATGTTCATTACCATTCATAAGTTTGGGGTTGGTGATGTTTTTAAAAGAAGTCTCTTATGCTCACCAAGGCTGCATTTATTTAATTAAAAAATGCAAAAACAGTAATAATCTTAAATATTATTACAATTTTAAATAATTCATATAAAATTAATCTAATTTTAAAATGTGATTTATTCCTGCAATGACAAAGCTACATTTTCAGCAGTCATTACTCATTACTTGTGTCTCATGATCCTTCTAATATGCTGATTTGGCGCTCAAGAAATTAATATTATTATAATTTCATATTATTATAAGTGTTGAAAACAGTTGTGCTGCATACTTTTGTAAAAACGTGACTTTTTTCAGAATTTTTTAATAGAAAGCTCAAAAGAACAGCATTTATTAGATATAGAAATCTTTTGTAATATTATAAATGTCTATAAATGTGCATCCTTGAATAGAGTTATTAATTTCTTTCAAAAACAAAAAATCTGACTGACCCCAAACTTTTGAACAGTAGTGTATACTGAGCACATATTCTCCTATATTTATATTATCTATTGAAGCTGCAGTCCGTAACTTTTTTGGTTTTTAATTATCCAAAATCAATTTTTGAGCAAGTACATAACCAGCCAGTGTTCTTCTTATCTTAGCCCGATTCACAATGGTAAGCTTGTAATAATGTTTTCTAATTTGAGTGGTACTGGTAGGTTTCCTCTGGAAATATGAGCATGCCGCCGTTCATCTTTGTGTAATTACGTCACGTCTGTTTACATAAAGAACGAGTCCCAGTTAGTAGGCTATATCGCATGTGACAGATCATTTATAGCCTTTTCTCACAGCAGCTGCAATAATTAAACTTATTTTAATTGACAAATTAACTTTAGAGATTAGACTGTGCAGAAACTGAAATCTACAGGTAATGCTAATACACACTAAATACATAGTCACGCAATGCTGATGTTGTTAACATTAACAATTTGACAGCAAAGTATAATAACAATAATAATTTTCACAGTTTGATGTGATATGTGCTTAGCGATCGTTAAATTTAATTACCATTGGTAGCGCGATTTATTGTAATGCTTTTTTTTCTCAGTTGGTCAGAACAAAAGTGGCAGACTTGTTACTTACTTGTTCAGATTAAATTTTCCGGAAAATTCTTATTTTGGTCATACTTCCAAGACTGCAATCTGTGATTCTGAAGTACAGTATCCACACCGGTGCGGTGACTGACAGCAAACATTCTCCTCAAAGCATTAGATTAATTTGCTCTGAGGAGCCGTGCAATTCACAACCCACATAAAGAAGATAATTCCGCAAATAACTGCAATTGCTGGTTTCAAACAGAGATGGCGACAAAGAGGCAAAACTTACGGACTGCAGCTTTAAATATATTGTCTAATTATTTTATAATTTTATTAATTGTTATATTGTTTATTAATTTATAATTATTGTGTTACTTTGCGTATTTAATAATGATTAATACTATTATTTTTAAAATAATTAAAAAAATATTAATAAGCAAAGTAGAGCAATAATACTTTGCATATTTTATAATAATAATAAAAACTGTATATCTCTCTGTCGCCCAGGTGTGTCGGCGGTCGCGTCTCTCCTCTCTCTTTCCTGGGTTCTGGCCTCATACCACAAGCTTCTGCGCGATTCCCGCGACGACCAAAAGAGCATGAGCTACCGGGGAGCGTTGGTGCATCTTCTGTGGCGTTTCTTCACCATTTCTTCTCGGGCGCTATCATTTGCCCTCTTTGCCTCAGTTTTCCACCTCTACTTTGGCATTTTCGTGGTGCTGCACTGGTGTGCCATGGCCTTCTGGGTAATCCACGGAGGCACCGACTTCTGTATGTCCAAGTGGGAGGAGGTGCTATTCAACATGGTGGTCGGCGTTGTCTACGTCTTCTGCTGGTTTAACGTCAAGGAGGGAAGGACCCGATACCGCATGGTGGTTTATTATTCGCTGGTGCTGGTTGAAAATACCATCCTTACCGCTCTGTGGTACGCCTACAGAGACCCGGTTGCTACCGACTCCTACGCTGCATCCGCCCTCTGCGGCGTCTTCCTGTGCTTTGCCTCTGGAGTGGCCTGCATGGTCCTCTACTACGGGGTCCTGCATCCTATGGGACCCCGGCTGAGGGTGCTGGCCAGTTCCTGCTGTGCCGAGCTGCTCTGGGGTCTCCCCTTACCACCTGAGGCCGAGCCCATGGCACCCACTCCGGGGCCTCGGGGCTCCCAAGCCACCCCGACCAGGGGCATGGCTTCAGGGGACTACAGCGAGCCGGAGGAGGCTGCCACAGACACTTGCCTGCCGGTGTTCCAGGTGAGATCCACAGAGCCCACCGATGCGGCAGGTCGGCCCATTCAGCCCGAGGGGCCCCTCATCAAGATTGACATGCCCAGGAAGCGCTATCCGGCCTGGGATGCTCACTTTGTGGACCGACGTTTGCGGCGGACCATAAACATCCTCCAGTACATCAGCCCCAATGCAGTGGGCATCAGGTACAGGGATGGACCCCTCCTCTACGAGCTGCTCCAGTACGAGTCCTCCCTATGAAGGCGCTCCTTCTTTACTCTCATGCCCTCTCTGGTTCTCCACTTCCCTTGGTGCTTTTTTCTTCAGAGTTTTTATTTAGTTGTACTCTTAAACTATAAGAGTGCATCTAAGAGTCTAAACAGAGAATATTCAACATATATTTTGACTAACACAGTGTAGAGTTGGAGAACAAAGAGTCCAAAATACAACATTCCCTAGTTTGGGTTACTATAGCGTGAATGTTCGACTAATGTGTTTGTTCGATGGTGTTTGTGGCCCTGTCACCTCTGACATGTGCATGATGGGAATGATGGAGGAACATAGTCTTTAGCATCCTCATTCTGATTTTGCTTTTGCCATTTTGTGCCTACGTTTTTTCCAAACAGTTGTGATGACAACTGATCTTAAAGATGGCAAACAAGTTAATATCAGCTAGACACTAAAAAGCACATTTGATTGTCAGAAAAAGCACACAATGCCCTATTCCTTTTCTCTTGTGATTAAGGGGGAAGAGACTTGAAATTGTTGTCAAATTGCTTTAATCTCGAGTAAAATACAATGATGTCATGTAAAAATTTTGGTGTTGGCCAACCATATAACACTGCCACTGCTATTTTGATCATCAAGGGCCTTAATATTTATCTTAACATGTCTTTTCCTACTGAAACTCACTAGTGATGTGATATACTGTACAAATCTGAGGAAGTTATGATAATATATGATATTTTTTTACATATGGCCCACAGTTATTTTTAACCCATCTATATTACGTGCGAGTACACTTTATGAAAGCTAGATTGAGTAAATGGGACATATTTCGGTGTATTTATATACACTATCGTTTAAGAGTTTAGGGCCAGTAAGATGTGAAGAATTGTTAAAAAAGATTAATCATGGTTTACACAAAAATAGTGACTGTTTTCAACATTGATAATAATGATAAATGTTTCTTAAGCACCAAATCATCTTATTAGAATGATTTCTGAAGGTTCATGTGACTCTGAGGACTGGAGTAATGATCAGCTTTGATCCCAGGAATAAATTACATTTTATAATATATTCAAACAGATATTTTCAATTTCAAGAATATCTCACAATATTACCGTTTTAAAGTATTTTTGTATCAAATATCAAATAAATGCAGGCTTCATGAGCATGAGTTTATCTTACAGACCCCAAACTTTTGAACGGTAGTGCATTTTATTTTATTTTATTTTTTTACATATGGCCCACTTTATATTTTTTTAAACCCATCTATTGTACATGAGAGTGCACTTGTTGAAAGATAGAAATATAGACATATTCCCTTATAAAAGTCTTTCCATAAATAAACGCACAGATATAAAGACAAAATAATACGACTTTGTTAAAAGTTTTGTCATATACCTTAACTAAAAATGTGCTTTGTGTGATTGAACATGTACTGTACCTGTAAATTGGTTTTATGCAAAGAAAAAATATTAATTAATATGACTAAACTAACCTCAATTAAATTATTTTTGAGGATTAGCTCATGTAAAAACTTATCCTTAAGGTAACAATTGCAGGTTACCATTTTTACAGTGTAATAATGAACAGAAATGTTTGCAGTGTGTGGTGCTTAACTCTAACCTTTAGTACTCCTCCATCATTCCCTGTACAAAATTGCATTTGTCTCTCCTTAAACCTTTTCCTCAGAAAAAAGCTAACGGTTTCTCAAAACGTCAAGAAACTTGACACACTTACACGTGTAAATGGTATACCATTCGCATTCAAAATGTACTATACTCATTTTTTATTTATATAGAAATCCTTTATTTGAAGTGTGCAATATTTTTTGAAGATGTACTTTGAAATGATTGGAGAAAAAGGTTGCTTTTGCCTGAATTAAGTTTATACGCCACCATCGAATGCATGCCGAGGATGCACATATTGAGCATTGACTGGGGTGCCAGGTGCCAACCAATGAATGAGGGTTTCTAAAGTGCAAGATAATTGAATTAAACGTCCCATTTTTTTCAGTATCCTATATACGGTGCACTTAGAACAAACCTGAGGGTTACCTCTAGAAAAAGCCACTTGTTTACCTCCAATCCTGAGGTAATTTCCCCCCAGATTTCATTGATTCGATTGAGAATGAATGAATTGCTCTATGAGGGCTGAGGTTATTTTTGTTGTCCCGACACTTTGTTTAGCATCCAGGCAAGATAAGTGCAGACACTAACATAGGATGCCAAGTTTCACCGCATGGGCTGCTACAAACCTCATTTGTGGCTGCTGAAATTTTCCAAGCAGACTTCAGATCGGTTGTAGTGGACAAGGTGGAGGGTTTTTTTCTGCCAGGGATGGAAAAGAACATGAGGATAGACAATAGCTATCAGTGAGAGTGTGCATTCGTGTGTATGTGTGTGTGTGACTTTGGTTTGTAGGTCTTACCTCTTCAGCTCCATCCTTGGTTGCTGCTCAGACCCCTCCACCCCTCTCATGCGAGTGTTATGTGGGATACTCGGATGCAAAAACTTGCTTAACAACTTGGATTTATAACCTGGCCAAAGGGAATCAGGGATGGGCAGGCGATTTCATGCAATTCCGAAACATCAAAATTCCGTAATCCTCCGCAATATCAGGTTTTCAGTTGAAACTACGAAATGTTTCTGTTTCCTGTTCCCTATTCCCTTACAGTGCCTGTAACAGTCACCGATATTCCAATCCTGTAGGTGCTTGGCACATTGATGCACTGTTGTTTGCTGGGATATGCACCAACCCTGTTATGTTATGATGTGTACGACTACTTTAACTTGTTTTTACGGTTGCGTGACTCGGCTGCCTGCACTCTAAAAAATGCTGGTTAAAAACAACCATTTCTGGGTTATTTGGCAAACCAGTGCTGGGTAATATTTGACCCAGCATGTTGAGTTTTTTTTTTTTTTTTTTATATAACATTAACCCATTTGCTGGGTCGTTTTTAACAGTACTGGGTTAGTCAACATGATATTTTATTTAAATAATAAAAATGCACCCTAAAATCTGTTTATATAAAAGACAGAAGCATTATTTAAAGTCAAGTCAGTCTTTTACAATCATAAAACACTCAAAAAACATTTAATAAAGGGTTTAGGACGGCAGGAGCAACAGCCAGTGGTAATCTGTGGAAAGAAAACTGCTATCAGGCTGTTCTAGTTCATTAAATGACAATCTTATATATTCATATTCGAAAAGTTACATCAAAAACAACTTTACCTTGTGCCATCTCGTCTGTAAACGCATAGCGCGACCACAGCTGCAACGCTAGTGCACTAGATCAATAGCGCTCCTATTGTTTTCACTATATTACAGCACGACAAATTAATTTTATATGACAGCGATCGCGTCGTGTTTCAGCCGTAGTCGCGCATTCGTTTGACGGAGGTATGGTGGCGCCGGCGCGTCGTTCGCTTTGAGTGTAGATCCGGTGTATTGTAGAAGGCTAGCGTTAGCTGCGACGAACATGTAAACAAAGGTAAAAATGTGAGACTACAGACTTTTTCCTATTTATACAGTAATAATTTGATAGGAATACAATTTAATACAAACCTTAATTTCATTCAGGATGTTCCCCTCGGTAAGTTTTCTCTCAGAACAAAAAATGGCCGTTGTCAATATCCAGTTTGAACCGGTTTGGCACAGACTACCCAACATTGGGCTACATTTAATATTAGATATTTTAGGGGGTTCATCATTTGTATTGATAGTAAAAATGACCCAGCACCTAAAAATATTAAAAATAAAAATATTTTAAAATAAAAATAATAACCCAGCATTTTTAGAGTGTGGTATTTAGTCATACATTCATTGTCCAATTACAGAATCGGTTTCTACTAACGCACTTGAGGTAAGACAGACCAGGTGATATTTTCAACTACACTGTGATATTTTCTTCTATTATTCTACTTGCGCATTAGCATGATGTGTAGTGACCAACATTGCCACGTTTGAGCAGACGTAGGGATAGATTTGAAACAAATCCAACCCCGTACAGCACACACATAATTCCGAATTGGTTTGTTTTAGAGTACCGCCTTACTAGTCAAAGAAGTTACACAACAGATTAGTCGATGTTAAAGTCATGCCACCACTTCGTCGAGGGTGGGGTGGGTGCGCGGGACCAGTCTCTAATATCTAATTCTTTGTGGTGCCTTGTCTTTTTGGGTGCTTCTGTATAGCCATGGCAGCCAGTGCAGCAAACAACAATGCCAGTGTCTCTATCTCCATTCATATTTCACTCAGTACTGTAACAAGCCAGTCAATTTTGTCCCATACCCGCGCAGGAAGTGAATCTAAATCTGCGTATTATGTCTGAAAGGCAATACTTAACATCTACTTGAATGTTGGGTTTCACACTGTTCCTGAAGAAGAAGACCGGTTCCATTCAAACATTCACAAGGCTTTTATGAGCAGATGCGCAAAAGGAAAGAGATTTAATTGGTTTGTTTGGGTACTAAATGACAGTTATGATGAAGTTAGCAATTTCTTTAATGATTGTTAATGTACTTCTGTCTATGCCTTCCTCTGTCTTGCAAAACGAATGAGCTGTAGTGCCAACAAGTTAATCTTTTCTCTCTGTCGTTTGTCTTGTGAACAAAAATGTCTAGCCAAATGGATTTATGCCTGCAAAAAAAAAAAAAAGAAGAAAAAAAGAAAAAAATGTGTGTAGACCAATAAGAATAGAAAAAAGTGGGGTACGTAAATATGGTGCTCACTGGATCGAATATTTTAACTTAAATCTGAGATGGCATTGGACACATTTTTAACGGCCTCTAGTGGTGAACCATCTTCAGACTGCTTCTACATCCTTTGGATTTTTAGCATGCCCACAAAATGCATCCTATGGTGACCCCTCCAACACACTTGCATGCTTTCTTCAATGCAACGTCCCGCCCATCGCTCCAGAGCATCGACATGCTCATCAAATCCACAGTGGTTCTGCAACGATCAGTATTGAAATAGAGCCAAATGTTCTGATGACAAAACGACCACAAAACGGTGCATTTTTGTTTCTTGACCTGGTGCTTATCAACATATTCTTAAGGTGCTACCACGAATGTGGACTGCAGGACCCCTGTCGTGGCTCACTAAGCAAGGCCACCGTCCGATAGACCTGCCTCTTTAAGCTCACGGACACTTTCCTCTCTGGAAGAACAAGCACCTCAACACAGTTTACAGCCAAACATCTCTCTTTGAAATATGGTGCCATTTATTATGTTTCAACCTGCACAAAGAAGCATTGGTGCAGCAAATATCTTATTTTTTGTTACTTCTTCCCCAAATTTCTGTTCATTTTTGTGTATATTTGTTTTAAAACAAATGTTTAGGTGTTTAAAATCTGCACTAGGATTTCTCGTAAGAGAAAAAAAAGAAGAAAATGCATCATTTTGACATTCATCCACAGGCCTAAAAGTACTTCTGATAAAAAGGGATCGCTAAACATATAGAAGGTGATTGCCGTGCTGTATATTCCTGTCATCTCTATGTCCTAAACCTATGTGTATTTCTTCTGTTATTGTAGAGCTGGCTGTATATTTTGTTGGAAAATAACCTTATGATTGATTATGGTTGTCAGATGAATTGCTGCTGATATTTAGAGTTGTTATCCATGCTGTTGGAGATGGGTAAATCACCTGTGAAACAGATTGTGTTAGATCGTCATTGTATTTCTCACATGGGGTATTAAAGAAAGAAGGCACAAAATTATTAAGCAAATTATTTGCTACTATCTGTAACGTTTCTTTTTTTCTTAACTGACTGTACTCATTACTTATGTTGGGAAAAAAAAGATTTATTTGATGTTGTCAAATACAAATGAAAGTAAATTGTTTTGTTTGATTGCCATTATTTGAGAACAAACCTGATGTCTAGTAAGACCTTATTTTTGGGGAAAATATTACTAATACTGACAACATATGGTGCTATGGTTGTTTTTGTAAACCTTGGTTTTTAGGTGAAAAAGGGAATATCATATTGAGAAAAAAATAATAATAATATGTTGAGCCTTACTGTAGATCTATATATGAGACTGTTCATCACTGAAGACTGGAAAAATAAGTATAGTATTTGAAAGTGAGTACATATATATAAAATTGTATGCTTTACGTTTATGCACAATTTGCCCAATGACAGATAAAAGTGGTTATATACTAATGTATATGTTCAGATGTGTATGTGAATGTATACTGATATGATAGAGATAGATTTCCCAGAGTAACAAATTGTTGTTTAATAAAGATATTACATTATTATAATTCATTTTTATCATCAATTGAATTACGGTGAAGAGTTACAAAGCCCTGTAATGTCTCGGAACATAACATCTAAGCTTGTAGCCACATATTCAGGACTGGACGATGTGATTTAACAATAATAACAATAGTAACTATGTTATTTTGGAGGTGGTTACAGTAGATAGACTAAAATAATTTGCTGTGGTTAATTTTGCGTACATCTGTCAATAAAAACGTCACTTTATATGTTTGAAATAAACATTTTAGTTGCTGTGGCATTGTAATTAAGTTATATTGTTTTGAAATTATATTATTTAAGTCATGTTGTGGCTCTTTTAGAAGTTTGCTGAGGCCCCCTAGTGCCCCCCCTCTGACCCCAGAGCTACTGACTTTGGTACAGAGTTACCATTTAAAGGGTTATTTCACCCAAAAATCAAAATAATGTCATTTACTCTCCCTCATGTCGTTCTACACCCGTAAGACCTTCGTTAATCTTCAGAACACAAATTAAGATATTTTTGTTGAAATCTGATGAGTGAGGCCTCCATAGGGAGCAATGACTTTTCCTCTCTCAAGATCCATTAATATACTAAAAACATATTTAAATCAGTACATGTGAGTACAGTGGTTCAATATTAATATTATAAAGCGACAAGAATATTTTTGGTGCGCCAAAAAAACAAAACAACGACTTATTTAGTGATGGCCGATTTCAAAACACTGCTTCAGGAAGCTTCGGAGCGTAATGAATCAGCGTGTCGAATCAGCTGTTCAGAGTGCCAAAGTCACGTGATTTCAGCAGTTTGGCAGTTTGACACGCGATCCGAATCATGATTCGACAAGCTGATTCATAACGCTCTGAAGCTTAAAGGAACACTCCACTTTTAAAAAAAAAAAAATAGGCTCATTTTCCAACTCCTCTAGAGTTAAACAGTTGAGTTTTACCGTTTTCGAATCCATTCAGCCGATCTCCGGGTCTGGCGGTATCACTTTTAGCATAGCTTAGCATAGTTCATTGAATCTGATTAGACCGTTAGCATCTCGCTCAAAAATGATCAAAGAGTTTCAATATTTTTCCTATTTAAAACTTGAGATCGGCTGAATGGATTCGAAAACGGTAAAACTCAACTGTTTAACTCTAGGGGAGTTGGAAAATGAGCCTATTTTCAAAAAAAGTGGAGTGTTCCTTTAATGAAGTAGTGTTTTGAAATCGGCCATCACTATATAAGTCATTATTTAGTTTTTCTGGCGCACCAAAAATATTCTCGTCGCTTTATAATATTAATATTGAACCACTGTAGGCTACTCACATGAACTGATTTAAATATGTTTTTAGTACATTAATGGATTTTGAGAGAGGAAATGTCAATGAAGGCCTCACAGAGCCATCGGATTTCATCAAAAATATCTTAATTTGTGTTCTGAAGATTAACGAAGGTCTTACAGGTGTGGAACGGCATGAGTGTGAGTAATAAATGACTTTATTTTCATTTTTGGGTGAACTAACCCTTTAAGTTAGCCTAGTAGTTAAAGACAATGCTCCGCCTAAAACGTCATAAAGTGTCCTAAACAATTATTTTTAGGATTTATGAATAAGACTGTAGTTGTAGTTTGTAGTTTAATGTGCTGATGAGGTTTTGTGTTTGTCTCGCAAAGCACTGTGGGTAGACGTCCTACGCCCAAAATGGCGGCAGGATTGAAAAGTTTGCTGCTGTTTTTGTTTTATTTTATCCTATTTGGTAGGTCTCTGTCCCCTTCTGAATAAATCCCTATTTTTACCACGGTAAAGAAGGTTAGTCGTTTATTTCCGATCCCCGAACACGTGATTTGGATCGCTGGTTTGTTTAGTTTAGGTCGGTAAAGCGTTGACGTGTATGAGGCAGATGGCACTGAACTCGTGGACATCACTGCATCTAATACAGTTAAAATGAAGAGCATTTGCACATAGAGATGGAGGATGATGTAAAGAAAGTGAAAAAGGTAAGTTAACACTGTAATGTTATGAGAGTTTACACTTGCATGATCCGCTAAGCTGAAAGTGTTGGCCTAAACAGCTGCTTTAACGCCCTCCAGCCTCTTAAAACACTCGCATCTTATTTATTCCTCTTGGGATGTTTAGAGGAGTCTCCCGCAGTTCTCTCGTGACCGGACTGGATTCGCTGGGAAGTTGCTGGTGGTTTGCGTTAAGATAAACACTGAGAATCTCAGCATGCGATTTTACTGTGATTGTCACTAAACTCTGTCATTCTGAGTTTCTTCGTGTCTCTCAGATTCAGAGCCCGCTATGGACACGTACAAAAACATTTGAGATGTTATTACCCGCAATTTTCTAATCTACTAGGTTTATATAAAATATTTGTAATCTGTAGCATAAACTCATAAACTGCACCCATAGATTTGCAGCATGGTCCTCTTGATTTCTTTAACACATATGATCTTCAAATATGACTAATTTGCATTGCAATAATATATAAAATAAACAAAAAGCATAGATATGCCACCGAAAACTGCAAACAAGACACTAAAGTTCAACAAAAAATATTCTTAGGATCTTTATGGGGGGAAAAAAACATAGATCTGAAGGCTAATATTGTATATCTAATATTAGAAAAACATTGTGTGTGTGTGTATATATATATATATATATATATATATATATATATATATATATATATATATATATATATATATATATATATATATATAATTCAGTCATGTTCTAATTTGTTACACTGTTAATTTAAGTTTAAGTTATGTTATAATATTTGATAGTGCTTTAATTATTTGATAATATTTTATTATATTTTGATTTTTTTTTATTATTATTGTTTTATTTTTTATATATATTATATATGTGTGTATTTTAAGCTTTGGCAATATTGCATTATTTACAGTCATGCCTATAAAGCAATTTTGAATTGGGAAAAAAAAAAAAAAAAAAAAAAAATATATATATATATATATATATATATATATATATATATATATATATATATATATATTAGTGTGTGTGTGTGTGTATGTATGTATATTATATATTTTATATATGTTAGGGCTGTCAAACGATTAATCGTATACAAAATAAATACAAACACATTCATGCATATATTTGAGAAATATTTACAAGTATATGTATTTATTTATATTTTATATAATTTATATTAAATATAAATAAAAATATTTTGTACATAAATAACATTTCTCTTAAATATATACATCAATTTGTGTGAATTTATATATACATATTAATTACACACAGTACTCTCTCACAGATTAGGCAAACTCTAACTTTTATTTTGTATGTGATTAATCGTGATTAATCGTTTGACAGCCCTAAAAAAAAAATTAAAAAAAAAAAAAAAAAAAAAAAAAAAAATATATATATATATATATATATATATATATATATATATATATATATATATATATATATATATATATATATATATATATATATGTATATATATATATATGTATGTATATGTATGTGTGTGTGTGTGTATATATATGTATGTGTATATATAACAAAATTTTCTTAATATTAAGTATATAATATTTTTATTATTGTTAACATTTATGTTTTAATAAATTATTCATCCCATATTAATTAGCCCTGCTTAGTGAGTAGATTTTTCTAAAGTGAGGGAATGTCTCTACAAATCTGTTTGTCAGTCTCAGAACAAATCACAAAATTAAAGGTACAGTTACATTTTAAATTTGTATTAAAGGTACAAATTTGTGGGAATTAATTGTTAAAAATGAGGAACCGTTTATAAACTAAAAGCACAGGTTATTGGAGCTAAAACAATCTCTCTGGCTCTAGGGGATAACAGTGTTATCTGATGTGAGGACTGGCAGGATCACAGACAGGGTTCTTATGATGTGGCTTTTCCTGTCATGTCAGCGTTGTATTGTAGTGTTGGGGTTATTCCATGCCGAGCTCAGACTTTCCTCCTCATGCGCAGGGGAGAATGGAGGGCTGGGCTCTCCAAAGATTCCAACAGGATGTGACGCCCCCTGTGTCTGCCTCTTAATCACCACTGCAGCGGACGGTTTCTTTCCCTCAGTCAGAGAGGCCACACAACACTAAATAAAGCAAATCACTGCAGTCCATTTTGTAGCATGTTCTGTGATCTTTCAGAGGTTGGGATTTTAGTCCCTGATCTTATCAACTGTTGTGCTGTAGAATGTTGGTTGTCTGATTTAGCTGAGAGGGTGAGTTCCCTGACGTGACCACAAGCTGGAGCCATTGAGTTATTTACTGTCAAAGTCAGTTCAAAATAAAACTATGGATGGGAGAGTTTGGTCAGTTTGTTTTCATTAATAATAACCCTTTGAAAACCTACTGCAAATCCACAGAGTATTTAATACTTTAATAGTGTAATTGAAATGTTGGTTTGTAAAGCACAGACATGAGCATTTTTATAGTAAATATTCATTTTTTTAATGTAAACACTGGCAAAGACACAATTTCTGATGCAAACCGTTTTTGTAAAACCGTAAAATAGACAAACTATCAAACTATATAAACTACGATTCAAAATGCTCCCCAAGGCTGTGTTTATGTGATCAACAATATTATTACCGTTTAAATGAACTATTTTCTATTTTAATATATTTCAAAATATAATTTAATCCTGGTATGGCTTCAGTAGCCTTCATTCGTCACATGATCCTCCTCAAACATTTCGGTAACACTTTATTTTACAGTGTCATTGTTACAAATGTTACATGTAGTTACTATAGAAATAACAGTAAATTATGCATAGTTACATGCAACTAACCCTAAACCAAACCAAACCCTAATCTTACCCCCTATAGTAAGTACATGTAGTTACTTAATATTCCTCAGTACGTAAATGTATAACTACACTGTAACAAAGACACCTTAAAATAAAGTTATATTATGTTGACCGTATCAAATATTTTTGTGGAAACAATGATATAAATAATTTTTTTCAGGATTCTTTTGTATAAATAGAAAATGTTTGTAACATTATAAATGTCTTATTCTTTAACCGTAACTTTGGATCAACTTAGTCATAAAAAGTATCTTTCTAGCCCAAAATATGAATGGCAGTGTATGTGTTTTTAATCCAGGTGAGCATCACCTGTGCTCCTTGTTTTCTGAAATTTCATCAGGACACAGACTCATGAAATGTTGATGTTCCTGTAGTGTCTCCTTCCTTGGCTGTTCAATAATTTAGTAAGTGAGAGAATTAGGCTTGTAACATCTATATATAACATCTAGAGTTATAAATTAGCTTTCATATTCTAGGCTGGAATTTTTTAAAATACTTTATATAAGGGCTTCTCCACCTTGTTCAGGCCAAAGACCCCTTGGTGGATATTAAAGAGGACCTCTAATGCCCCTTTCACAAGATGTAATATAAGTCTCTGGTGTCTCCAGAATGTGTCTGTGAAGTTTCAGCTCAAAATCCCCCCACAGATCATTTATTATCGCTTGTCAAATTTGCTCCTATTTGGGTGTGAGCAAAAACACGCCGTTTTTGTGTGTGTCCCTTTAAATGCAAATGAGCTGCTGCTCCCGCCCCCTTTCCAGAAGAGGGCGGAGCTTTAACAGCTCAACAACAACAAAGCTGGAGAATCTCACGCAGCCAAAATGAGGATCGTCAGTAACGGTGTTCAGCCTTACATTGTTCAAACCGGAGTCGACACTGATGGAGAGACTCAGGAAGAAGTTACAACTTTTAGAATGAAACTGGACATTTCTGAATGGTTATTGGATAAATTTATGTAGTTGCTGTGGAGTTGATTCAACTTATCGACTAGCATGACAACAACACTCTACTAAAACAACTCTTCCTCTTCTCTAAAGCAGCCCAACATGGCCTCACCAGCTTTGTTGTGTGTTCTCGGGGGCGGGGTTTATGTAAACTTTGGGGTTTGTGATGTCACTAACCCGGGAAGAAGCTCGCTGTAGTCCCTCGGCACACACACCTTTCAAAAGAGCCCAAAACCATGCATACACTTGGTTCAAGAACAGCATGCAATTTACTTTGGTTATGCCTTTTTTAGGTGTTTTAGGCACATTTTACAGGAATGCTAAGGGGTTAACAGAGATTTAGACTGTGGTATTATTATTAGACTCTGAATGGCATAATTATTTTTGGCAGTTCCTCCTTATTTTAATTATTTCCTATCCAGCCTAGTATTTTGCACCTGCTAGTGTGTAATATTTACACACCTGAAGTCCATCTTTCCTCAAAGCGGTTATTTAAATTCCATTTTTGGTATCCATTTATGCCATAATTGGAGATCAGCAGGAACGACCGTTTCACGTACCTTTCTTAAACTTTGTTTTGAGTGTTTCATCACAGGAAATGGCGGTTTCTGTTCTTCCTGATTGCATGAACTATAGCATAAAGCAGAACGTGAGTGTTTTGTGTGTGGGGACGCGTGTATGTCGCGGGGTGTGGTTTCTCTTGCTGCTTTGAGGGAGTTGGCCCCGATCTCATTTGTCACAAGCCACATGCGACCTGTTTCAAGAGCAGCGTGCAACAGTAGTCGCCTGTTGTAGAAGACAGCTGTCGTACGTCGCCCGCTTCCATTGTGTCGTCGCAGCGGCCGGTCATGGAGACGGAGGTAGGGCTCGCAGAAATCTTGTTTTTCTCAAACATAATTTTAATGTGCAGTTTATCATTATGAATCCTCAGACTTTGAAAAACACTGTGGTTGCTTAAACATTCGATCCTCCTCCTGTTTTCAGCCTTAACTATTTCCAAGAGCTTAGAGACTTTTCTGTTGGATGGCAGGCTGATATTAGTGGTTGGGTTTACCACAGATTAAATAGCAGTCTTTTTCCACGAATGTCGATCTCAGTATGCTTTGCAAAGGTGTATGGTTTCATAAAAGCCCTCAAGCCCAGTGTAGTGCCGAGACGAGTTGGTTATGTTATTGTTTTTAAGTCAATAGTGCATTTGAATAGGAAGGACAGCGGGTTAACGCATATACTTCACTGATCATACTGATTGTTTTAATGTATAAGAAACTGACACTTGCCTGATGCATTGGCAGGCTTGGGATGGATTTAGTAACAGTTGCCCCATCAGTCCAGATTCAAAGATGTTGTCAGTGGAAATCCAGTATATAAATGTAAAGTTAGCCAAAATCATTTTGGCATAGCAAGCCACTGACCAAACTCACAAAATAATGGTCACACTGAAAAAAGCTCTTGTGTTTTTGACTTCCTCTGGTCGTGATGTGATTTCCTCTTTCTCTTTCTGCAGCCAGGTATTGTGTCTCCGTTCAAGCGAGTGTTTCTGAAAGGAGAGAAGGGGAGAGATAAGAAGGCTCTGGAGAAGTCCACTGAGCGCAGGGCCCTCCACACCTTCTCCCTCTCTCTCCCAGACCACCGGATCGACCCAGACATTCTGCTCAATGACTACATTGAGAAGGAAGTTAAGGTATTCCTCGCCTTCTAATTCACGTTTTTGTGTTATGTGCTTATTATTTTGTTTGAGGGGGGGGGGGAAGCTTCAAGTAAAAGTTAGAGAACAACTCCTGAAACTGAACTGATAAGATTGCAGACAGCTAGGGAAAAAATTCAAATAACTGCTGCTTAACAAATAGTCATGAATAGTTAACATTAGGGATGTCCCAATCAGGGTTATCCCTATTTAACATATCAAATTGAAAAGGTGTTTCCATATCTTTGGTTGCTGATGTCAAAGGTGATGCATCTAATCAAAAATCAAGTGCATGAAATTAACTCAACCCTTGATTACCCGTAATATTCTTCTCTTGAATTCAAGCTCTGCATTTGACAGTGTTTGACACAACATACTACTTACCAACCTTTAAAGTGGACCTATAATGCCCCTTTCACAAGATGTAATATAAGTCTCTGGTGTCCCCAGAATGTGTCTGTGAAGTTTCAGCTCAAAATACCCCACAGATCATTTATTATAGCTTGCCAAATTTGCCCATATTTGGGTGCAAAAACACGCCATTTTTGTGTGTGTCCCTTTAAATGCAAATGAGCTGCTGCTCCCGACCCCCTTTCCAGAAGAGGGCGGAGCTTTAACAGCTCAACAACAACAAAGCTGGAGAATCTCACGCAGCCAAAATGAGGATTGTCAGTAACGGTGTTCAGCCTTACATTGTTCAAACCGGAGTCGACACTGATGGAGAGACTCAGGAAGAAGTTACAACTTTTAGAATGAAACTGGACGTTTCTGAATGGTTAGTGGATAAATTTATGTAGTTACTGTGGAGTTGATTCAACTCATCCACTAGCATATGCCGTCATGTTCATCTGCTAATCTCGACCCTCGTTTGTGAAGCAGTCCGGCGTAAAATGACGGCATGTCAACAACACTCTACTACAACAACTCTTCCTCTTCTTTAAAGCAGTCCAACATGGCCTCAACCTCTTTGTTACGAGTTCTCGGGGGCGGGGTTTATGTAAATTTAGGGTTAGTGATGTCACTAACCCAGGAAGAAGCTTGTTGTAGTCCCTACCAGCCGTTTAAAAAGTGATTTCTGTAAAAGAAAATATCTCCCTTTGCATTGAACTTTGAGCGTCGTGACTTTGCAGATGTTGTTTATGCTCAAACAGCAACATTACACACTAACTAAAGTTAAAAAAGTGAAATCATAATCAAGGACCCCTTTAAGTAATTCATATCACAACTCTGGATCAACATCCTGCAACATTTTTTTTTTTTATTATTATAATGAAATCTGTACCTAGTCAACATGTGGCGTCACTCAGGGTTCGGTTCTCGGCCCGCTTCTGTTTGAAGTTTATGCTTCCAGTTGGGCAGATAATGAGACACCATGGTTTCCACTGTGATGCCACCAACACCCAAATGACACCCAAATAAATACCAACTCATGTGTTTCCTTCCTAGCCTCCATGGGTGTTATTTAGACTCTGAACCTCAGTGCAGTCTCTTGGTGTACTGTACCTTCTAGTTTTCTTTTGTCATTATTTTATTTATAAATAATTGTTCTTCATATTGTTTTTCTGTAGGCCATGCTTTGTAAAGTGATCTTGTGTTCCAGAAAGGCTCTATATGATTATTGTTGTTATTTCTGTTGTAGTATCTGGGACAGCTGACCTCAGTTCCTGGATATCTGAATCCCTCCAGTCGCACAGAAGTTCTGCAGCTTATTGACAATGCCAGGGTAAGCTTATTTTTTAATATGTAGATAATAGTGATGCTTGGATTGTGGTTATATCCTCATCGGATAATCCGTGGGTCGGGTGGGCCGAGTAATATATACATTAATAATATATAATAATAACATTTCAATTAATTGTGGCTGGGTCGCGGGTTGATGAGCGATAAATCATTAATGTTTTGATTTTAATAAAGAGCTCTCATTTCACAGTTAGGAACGTGGGTCATGCTTTTACTTTCATTTTAAACAACAACATAGGATACTGCGTACGTATCTCTTCAGGGAAAACCAATGAAGGACAGCACATGCTTTGTGACAGCATTTTATTTAAATATCTAACTAGTGCGAATCAAGTGTTGTGTAGGGCCTGTGTGATATGTAACAGGCTGTGAAGCGCTGTATATGATTAACTAATAAAGCCTATATCCAGCTTTTGCTTGGACTGAATGCATATAATTTCTCGTGTGTGTGTAAATGTTCATTTAAAAGCAGCCTACTTCAGTCTAACATGTTACCATAACACTGAGAATTTGAATAATTGTAATGCAACGATCGGTGCGGATATCTAAATCAGAGAAATTCATCGGTTCAGGTGGGTGATTTATTTTTAGCAGCAGATTCGGGTGACGTTAAAGCTGATCCGCACATCTCTAGTTGATAAATTCCCATATTGCTTCTCTTATATCTTTTGCAGAAGTCCCATCAGCTGGCAGGGCAGCTGACATCAGAGCAGGATGCTGTTGTCAGTCTGTCAGCATACAATGTGAAGCTCGTGTGGCGTGATGGAGAGGACATCATTCTTCGTGTACCCATCCACGACATTGCGGCTGTGTCATACATCAGAGACGACTCACTCCACCTTGTGGTGCTAAAAACAGGTACACGGTCATGTGGTCAGCCATCGAGCGTTACACAAAAGCTAAAAACAGAACACAGAACACACTGTTGTTGAGCTGCTAAGGATAACGTGTGAAAAATGAGCCTGGTTTTTCCTTCTCATAGAGTTGTATGATTTGTGTTTGCAGCTCAGGAGCCTGGTGGTTCCCCGTGTCATAGTACAGAGATGTCCAAATCTCCCACTCTGAGCTCTCTGTCAGAGAGTGGGGCGGTGCTCGTGGAGGTGTGCTGTCTGCTTGTCCTGGCTGTTGACAACAAGGTTAGTTTTAGTCATTTAAAGGGCACCTGTTATACTGGCTGCTTTGCCCCACCTTGAGGCGGCGTTACATTTCCAACACACACTCTAAGCAGTAGACCAATCACAACAGACTGGGTCAGATGACCAATGAGAGCAGACTGGGCTTTTCTGAAAGGCGGTTTTAAAGAGACCAGAACTTAAACAGAGTGTTTCAGGGAGAGGGTGAAAAGCGGTGTTGCAGCAGTGTACAGTGTGAGAAAAATAACTTTAAATCATGTAAATGCATTCTAGCAGACCACAAAAATAAAATTATGAACTTTTAAATGAGCGTAATATGTGCACTTTAAAAGGACCTTATTTTGTCTGTGAGAACTAAGTGCTTAAAGGGATAGTTCACCCAAAAATGAAAATTCTGTCATCATTTACTCACCCTTATTCCAAACATGTATGAGTTTCTTTCTTCTGCTGAACACAAAAGAAGATATTTTGAAGAATGTTGGTAACCAAACAGTTGATTGTAGCCTTTGACTTTGATAGTATAAAAAACAACAACTATGGAAGTCAATGGGGCCCATCAGCCGTTTCTTCAAAATATCTTCTTTTCTACTTGAGGGTCAGTAAATGATAACATAATTTTTATTTTTGGATGTACTATGCCTTTAACATCTGGCTTAACTTGCTTTGATAAACTATACAGAATTAGTTTTTGGTTAAACCAGGGGTGTCAAACTCATTTTAGGTTGAGGGATGGATGGGAAAATAAAGTAACCTTTTTTTTTTCTTTTTTTTTAAACCTTAGTGCGCTGACAATTTAGCCTAATTTGTAGCTATACAAACTACAAATTAATAAAACTAGAAAAACACACTGCTCTGTGAAAACTGCCTTTTTACAGTGATAAGACTTTATTACATTTTAATTAAATTTACAATTTTTTAGAAGGAATGCCCTGATTAAGATTTTTCATGGCGGATTCTGATTTTTTACAAGCAAGTTGGCTGATTCCGATACCAGTTGCTGATTTTTTTTATTTTTTAAAGGTGCCATCGAACGTTTTTTTTAAATATTTAATATAAGTCTAAGATGTCCCCTGAATGTGTCTGTGAAGTTTCAGCTCAAAATACCCCATAGATTTTTTTATTTAATTTTTTTTGGGGGGGGGGCATAATTAGAAATGCGCCGATTCAGGCTGCGGCCCCTTTAAATCTCGTGCTTCCCGCCCCCGGAGCTCGCGCTTGCCTTGAACAGCATAAACAAAGTTCACACAGCTAATATAACCCTCAAAATGGATCTTTACAAAGTGTTCGTCATGCATACTGCATGCATACATCAGATCATGTGAGTATTGTATTTATTTGGATGTTTACATTGATTCTGAATGAGTTTGAGGCTGTGCTCCATGGCTAACGGGCTAAAGCTAACATTACACACTGTTGGAGAGATTTATAAAGAATGAAGTTGTGTTTATGAATTATACAGACTGCAAGTGTTTAAAAATGAAAATAGCGACGGCTCTTGTCTCCGTGAATACAGTAATAAACGATGGTAACTTTAACCACATTTAACAGTACATTAGCAACATGTTAACAAAACATTTAGAAAGACAATTTACAACTATCACTAAAAATATCATGATATCATGGATCATGTCAGTTATTATTGCTCCATCTGCCATTTTTCGCTATTGTTCTTGCTTGCTTACCTAGTCTGATGATTCAGCTGTGCACAGATCCAGACGTTCTGCCCTTGTGTAATGCCTTTCATAATGTTGGGATCATGGGCTGGCATATGCAAATATTGGGGGCGTACACCCCGACTGTTACATAACAGTCGGTGTTATGTTGAGATTCACCTGTTCTTCGGAGGTCTTTTAAACAAATGAGATTTATATAAGGAGGAGGAAACAATGGAGTTTGAGACTCACTGCATGTAATTTCCATGTACTGAACTCTTGTTATTCAGCTATGCTGAGGTAAATTCAATTTTTCATTCGATGGCACCTTAAGCAAATTTCTTTGTTGTTTATTTGCTCTGTAACAGGCCAAACTGGACTTAAACACAAAATATCTGTAGCCAGCCGTTTGAAATTAGAGGCAACCACTGCATTTTAATCATGATGCAAACAAAGATGCTACACACGTGCAGCATGAGCAGTTACTTTTTATTTAAATTTGATTGTATGATTTAAAGCAAAAACCAAATGGTCTGACTTTTGTTTTAGCATTTATTATTGAGCATAATTATGCTAGAAGACACCTGCACAAAACAAAAAAAAGCAGACTGAATGAAAATGCAAATTCACTCTCTGACAGTAGGTGGCGCTTATGGAACAGCAGCAATATAGCGTTTCCTTGTTTACCGCTGTACACAAAGCATAAACACTACTTTATACAGAGTGAAGAGGACAAGAAAATGCCACAGAAACTATTCTGAAGACAGTTCCCTTTCAGAGATACATTAAAATAAACCCCTACCTCCATTTCATAATTTATATTTTTCTTCCTATATTTCGCGAACAATGAGATTTCTGTGCCCGGTACGGTTTTTGCTTTGCTGGTGCGTCTGTGGTCTCCTCTTTGTGGCCATCCTCAGCGTGTCCCGTCTCTGGCCTCTTAACGTCCTGTTTACAGACTTCATAATATTCCCACACAAATTACATTTTGTGAAATTGCAGGTTGTGTGCAACTCCGGAATAGAGATCAGCCAAAATAAAACCTAAAACCATTCCGATTTATGGCCAGTCGACCGGTGCATCTCTATTTTCTATTATCGTTCAAATCATCGCCCGGGCTGGACTGGACCTTGTCATGGGCCATACGTTTGACATCCCTTGATTAAACTGTACCTTTCGAGGTCATTTATTGCAAAAATTGGTTGTTAGCAATATGTTACCTCGGTTAAATAAAAACAGTGTTCTGATTATCATGTGTTTGTCTGGTTTTGCAGGCTGCAGCAGAGGAGCTCTGTCTTCTACTCAGTCAAGTCTTCCAGATCGTCTACACAGAGTCTACCATTGACTTCCTGGACAGGGCCATCTTCGATGGAGCCACGACACCCACCAGGCACCTCTCGATCTACAGCGGTGAGTGAGCAACGGCTTCATAATTTTGGGATTTCCCAGTAAATTTGTTCTTGCCCAAAACCACAGACCACAGTCAGTTTCACATCACTATTATTTCATCTGGGCCGTATTTATGCTTCCTGAAGCTTAGTCTGTTAAATATTGACCTTGTAGCAGAATGAAATATTTCTATATTTATACTTTCCTATGTTTTGTCCAATAAAAGAGGACTCCTCGAGCAAAGTAGATGTCAAAGAAGTGTTTGAGACCGAGGCAAGCACATTGTGAGTATTGCTTCAACTGTTCTCTGCAGTAATGTGGTATGTTTTCTGTTGAATTGCGCAGTCATTTTTTGTCCAATCTCAGTTCGTTCCAGAGTTCTCTAGAGGCGGGACACTCCTCTAGCCCCTCCCCCTCCTCCACTCCGGCCTCACCACAAACCAAAACAGCCAGTGAGAGTGAACTGAGCACAACAGCTGCTGAACTGCTGCAAGACTACATGACCACAGTGAGTGTGTAAAAATACACCCGGGTGTTAGTTTCTCTTTCTTCTGAGTCTCTAATTAGTTTTTGCATATTAAATGTTCCCATCATTAATTTCAATTGTTTATGTTTCCCTGTCATCCTCTGTAATAGTTGAGGACGAAGCTGTCGTCTCAGGAGATCCAGCAGTTTGCCACGCTGTTACATGAGTACAGAAACGGAGCCTCCATCCATGAGTTCTGTATCAACCTGCGTCAGCTTTATGGAGACAGCAGGAAGTTCCTCCTCCTTGGTTAGTTACATGCTGAGGTGTTAAATTTGTCTTTTAGGCCCTTTTTTCACATGGTATTAAGATGCATTTTGGTCAATCGGATCACAAGTTGATGAGGGAGACACATTGCTGTTTACATCTGGTGTTTTAATCCGTCTCTTTTGTTCACTTTCAATCACTTCTGTCCTGATTTCTTCAAGGGGAGGGTCTATGGGTGGGTAAATGTAAGGTTTTTTTCAGATCTTTCAATCTAATGGATAAAAACAAGCCCTTACAAATTACATATGAATGCGCCCGGAGATGATGGAAACACACGGAGAGCATCAGCTTTCGTTTCTGCTCTGACAGCCAACAAATGCTGTGAGTGTGTGTTAGAAATCAGGAATGGTGAAGAACGTTGTGCTTGATACGTTTTTCATCTTCAAACCAAACTTGAGTTTTCAGCGGACAAATTTTAGATCCCGTCTGGCTAGCACGTGCTTACCTTATGCGTTAGGTCATTAGGAGGAGAGTAGGCGGTCTATACACATTTGACCACATGAGTGTTTCCACTATGAAAGCAATCCAGTTGAATGTGTTTTCAACTACCTCTGGAAGTGGTCGAAAGTGGCTCAAAACCTTTTACACCTGTATTTAGCATCATCCACTTGTGATCCGATCAACCCAAATGCATCTTAATACCAGGTGGAAACGGGACCTTAGTGTCTTTTATTTGTTTTTAGTGGAGTACATGATATTTGACTGACTTTATATGCAAAGCAATTAAAAAATCTTTTTCCTTAATTGAAATAAATCTGAAATAAAATATGAATGTTAAATGAAAACTTAAATTAAAATTTTAAGTGTTGCTTTGGTAATTAATTTAAGTTGAAAAATACATATAAATGAATGCTAAATAGAAATATCTAAAAACAAAAATTAGAAAAGCATATAAAAATTACTAACACATTCAAATTAAAATAACTGAAAATATGAAATTAGAAGCTACTTCAAAATATTACATTAATAAATACTATAATCAAACTGAATAAAATAATCCTAAAATAACTAGAGCTGTCCCCAATTAAAGATTTTCCTTGTCAATTTTTAGTCGCTTATTTGAGCCATTAATCGACTAATCGCAGGTTTATATTAGTTTAAAGGTGACTAAGGTGTCCCCTGAATGTGTCTGTGAAGTTTCAGCTCAAAATACTCCATAGATTTTTTTTTTATTAATTTGTTTAACTGCCTATTTTGGGGCATCATTAACTATGCACCGATTCAGGCTGCGGCTCCTTTAAATCGCACGCTCCCCGCCCTCCCGAGCTCTCGACTATAAAACGGTGCATTTACAAAGTTCACACAGCTAATATAACCCTCAAATGGATCTTTACAAGATGTTCATCATGCATACTGCATGCATGCATCGGATTATGTGAGTATTGTATTTATTTGGATGTTTACATTTGATTCTGAATGAGTTTGATAGTGCTCCGTGGCTAAAGATAACCTTACACACTGTTGGAGAGATTTATAAAGAATGAAGTTGTGTTTATGAATTATACAGACTGCAAGTGTTTAAAAATGAAAATAGCGACGGCTCTTGTCTCCGTGAATACAGTAAGAAATGAAGGTAATTTTAACCACATTTAACAGTTAGCAACGTGCTAACGAAACATTTAGAAAGACAATTTACAAATATCACAAAAAATATCATGTTATCATGGATCATGTCAGTTATTAGGGCTGAGCGATATATCGCATGCCATTGTCAAGCGCATTTCGTCAGTAAAACCGGTTCCCTGATTACCGCTAAATCGTCATCGCCATCAAATGCCGCTCCATTTAAAAGCTTACGATAACGAACGCGACGCTTTTTTACGTAGCTTATGTAGCGGTAATCAGGGAACCGGCTTTACTGACAAAATGCGCGTGAAAGTCGCATGCAATATATCGCCCAGCCCTAACCTGAAGGTATGTTGAAAGATAAAGTACAACTTACTGAAACGGTCATATCTCGTGTAATCGCTCAATCAGTGTTTCGGCGGTGGAAAGACATCAATGAAAGCTTGTAAACAATATGCCATGTAGCATTTACCTCAGAAAAGCCATTCCGTGTCCACAGCTTGTTAGTTTGCTGGAGAAATGAACTCTTTCGCTCAATATATGCACTGTATTAGCTAGGGGTGTGACGAGACCAGTATCTCACGAGACGAGACGAGACTCGAGATTGAGTTCACGAGACGAGACAAGATGGCGAAATACATGACTAGAAAAAATATTCTGCAGGTGTATTTGAAATGTTTTAACTAATCATTTTGTAATGAATGTCATTTCAGTTCTACTTTCTGAGACTGAATTATCATATGCAGTAAAAGACAACAATACTCAAGTACTGTAAAAGGTTTTGCCACAAACTCAACTGACTGGCTTCTCTTCAGATCTTACTGTACATGAATTATGAACTTCTACAACTTTTGACCTCCTAACTGAACTCCTCTCCACAAACTGATCACAGAAATAAAAACAGTATAAATAAAAATGGTAACACTTTACAATAAGGTCTCATTTATTAACATTAATGTATTAACCAACATCAACTAACAACGAGCAATATATTTGCTACAGTATTTATTAATCTTTGTTTGTTAGTTGATAAAAATAGTCATTCATTGTTAGTTCATGATAGTTCACAGTGCATTAACTAATGTTAACAAATGAAACCTTATTGTTTGTACTAGTAAATAATAAGAAGAGAAAACTGTTATTCATTTTTATGGTAACACTTTACAAAAAGTGCAACCATAATCGCACTCTCTCAATATTCAAAGATCAAATAAGACCAATTTTTTCTTTGATACAGAGCTAAGAGATGGTTACAACTACACTGCCCAGCCTAAAATAGCTTTCATATTGAGAGATATTTGCATTCATCAGGGAGCCGCTTTCAAAATGCGGGTATTGAAATCGCGTTTGAATGCGCGCGCGCCTTTACTTTCACTTTCAACGGTCGCGCGTACTCTGTAAATATGGAGCGGCGGCGACCGTTATCCAACTGAATTAAATGTTTTTTTTATTTAAATACAAAGCAAAACAACAGTGGAGGCATAATGTAAACGTAGCGGTGGCATATTCTTTCCTAATCATCCTAACACTCTGTCATGGCAACATCACGAGACTACTTTTCACCTCGACGAGAAATCTCGTCACAGTTTAGTCTCGCGAGATCTCGTGCCACGAGATCTCGTCACACCCCTAGTATTAGCCTATATTTTAGTTAGCCTAATCAGGACATCACTAAAAGGTTATCTAAGGTATGTTTAAAGGTGCCCTAGATTCAAAAATTGAATTTACCTCGGCATAGTTGAATAACAGGAGTTCAGTACATGGAAAAGACATACAGTGAGTCTCAAACACCGTTGTTTCCTCCTCTTTATATAAATCTCAATTTTGTTGCCGCTACTCCATGCTTGAATAACAGCCTCGTTCAGGTTCAAATGATCCGTGCTGATAATTTGCATCACAAATTAAAGTCTGGCTGTCATTGTCAGGTATTTACAGTTCATTTACAGTTCTGAAACTTACAGAATGTTTAAATACTCTCATCCAGCCTCACATGTTCTTACGCACCACACCAGGGTTGTTGAATCTCTTCATCTGTCAAATCCTGTTTTCTCCACTCCAGGACTGCGGCCTTTCATTCCTGAGAAGGACAGCCAGCACTTTGAGAACTTTTTGGAGACCATCGGCGTGAAGGACGGCCGCGGCATCATAACGGACAGCTTCGGCCGTTACAAACGCACGACGAGCTCCGCGTCAGACTCCACCACCAACGGAAACGGCGCCGCAGGCGGTTCGGACGAGGGAACGGCGACCTCCGAGGGCGACGAGTGGGATCGTATGATTTCAGACATAAGCAATGACATTGAAGCGTTAGGAAGCAGTATGGACCAGGACGGCGTGTCGTCTTGATGTCACGGCACTTCGTTAGCCAATCACCACTTGAGATAATCACGCGGGCCATCGGTCCGTATTGCTGTCCATCAAATCTGACAATGCTGGATACTGTATGGATACCACTTCCTGGCGATCAGTCTTATTTTTATATGTTGTGCCATATTAACACAACTTTAACACGATTGTGATTTTCAAGACCTGTGATAGAAGGATCGTTTATTGCTGTGGACAGCAGTTTCGTTCCTCTGGGATGTTTATTGGCAGTATCTGCTACCACTAATGAGAAACCTTGTTGCTGGTGGATGTTGCTCGTTCACACTGATCTGAGAGCGGTTTGCTAGTGTGTCCTTTAATAGTAAGGCGACTTCCGGTCAGTGTGAAGGGGTTAAATCTACCTGGAGTGTGGAGCATTGCCTAGTGGCCTTCCTAAACCGTGTTCTGGATTGCCTCATGCGTGTCGTAACCTGATGGAAGTGAAGTGCAGTATATTTCCTCCTGCACTGAAGTGTGCTCATCAAAACTTGACCTTTTTACACCTTTATATTATCTGGTCGATGTTTGTGTTACACTTGTTTTTCCTCTAACATATATTTTTCACTTCTTTATATTTTGTTTCAGCCAGGATTGGTTATAATTACCCAGTTATTATCATGTGGGTTTCTTCAGGTAGGAAATGTAGCACTATATATTTTTGGTTTTGATTGAAAACCTCGGAAAATTTGGTTGTTAGACAAAGTCAGTTTTCTGGCTGATCGCAATATTCAGTACACTGCATTGCATCCGTGTCCCGTCGTTCGTTGTATCCTCCTCGGTTTTCGGTAATCTAACATTGTGCCTTGCAGAATCACTGATTGTATCATCCAACAGGGATGTAAGTAATATTCTGTAATCTGTACAGAACTTGACTGAAGTATGAATTTATTAAAAAGTGCAGCACTTACATCCTCAGTTATTGCTTTACGTCTCATCTGAGCCCTATGCTTTGCATAACATTTTACGGTTTTTCTAGGGCTTTTTTTTTTTTTTTTTTTTTTTTTTTTACCAACACACTGTGAATTCACAATTAGTCTTCTTTTCATGTTTTAAAAAATTCAGAAAGGTGGTTTCACTGATTTTAAAATTCAAATCACTGATTTGTTATTGTGAACTGTTGCTTTAAACGGCTCCACTTTGCTTCAAAAAGTACTTTTTTCTCTTTTTTTTTTTTTTTTTTTTTTAAATCCTATTTGATTTTTAATATGGAGTAGGAAATTTCCACTAAATCAACAGTTTTGACTGCTGGTGGCTGTGTAACATTGTTGCCAGCAGGGGGCACTCATCCTGCAGTAGAAATCCAGAGTGCCCATCATTAGCCTTCTGCTAATCATTTGCTCAGTATGAGTTATATTCATGGCCGTAGCAAGCTGAGGTCCGACCTCTGTGTTTTTGCGAGGTTTGTATCATTAAGGTTGTGAAATAATTGCCTAATATAGTATTAAAGGATTAGTTCACTTTAAAAAAAAAAAAAGATAATTTACTCACCCCCATGTCATCCAAGATGTTCATGTCTTTCTTCATTTGAAAAGAAATGGTTTTTGATGAAAACATTACAGGATTATTCTCCTTATAGTGGACTTCACTGGACTCCAAATGGTTGAAGGTCCAAATGACAGTTTCAGTGCAGCTTCAAAGAGCTTTAAATGATACCAGATGAGGAATAAGAGTCTTATCTAGAGAAACGATCTGTAAAAGCTGTGATTTTGACCTTCAACCGTTTGGAGTCCATTGAAGTCCATTATAAGGAGAATAATACTGGAATGTTTTCATCAAAAACCTTCATTTCTTTTCGACTGAAGAAAGAAAGACATGAACATCTTGGGTGACATGGGGGGTGAGTAAATTATCAGGAAAATTTTTTTTGAAAGTGAACTAATCCTTTAACTCTACTTAAATGCTGTTACAGCACCAAGATAGCTGACCTTCTCATCTGAGCTGTCACCACTCAAAATATTTGAGATGACCAATCAAATCAAAGTAGGCGGTCTTTATGTTCACAGAAGCGCGAATTTCATCGTGACGCTGCTTCAGTTAACGATCATAAAGTGCGAGGTAAGATGTAAGTAGCTAAACTAATAATTTCATATTTCACAGCTGTTTACGATAGAAAAGTTAAACGACCGAAAAAGTAATGCAAGGAATGCAAACTAAAAATTTTGACAAAATAAACATTTTGAATTGAAAATAGGCAGGCCTATATAATTTACGTGATTCATGTAATGTAATAAATTCGTTGCGATCAAGAAACATTAATGAAGCCGTTTTCATCATTAGGCTTAGATTAATAATGAATGAGCACATATTGTAAGGTGACCATAATATGTGACCCTGGACCACAAAACCAGTCATAAGGGTCAGTTTTTTGAAATTGAGATTTATACATCATCTGAAAGCTGAATAAATGAGCTTTCCATTGATGTATGGTTTGTTAGGATAGGACATGTGGCCGAGATACAACTATTTGAAAATCTGGAATCTGCAAAAAAAAATAAAAAATTGAGAAAATCGCCTTTAAAGTTGTCCAAATGAAGTCCTTAACAATGCATATCCACTCACAAAAAGATTTTTTTTCATATTTATGGTAGAAAATTTACAAAATATCTTCATGGAACATGATCTTTACTTAATGTCATAATGATATTTGGCATAAAAGAAAAAAATAAATCTATAATTTTGACCCATACAATGTATTGTTGGCTATTGCTACAAATATACCCATGTGACTTATGGCTGGTTTTGTGGTCCAGGATCACACTAAACAATTAACGTTACACTTGCAACAAATACATTTGTAGAATACACTTTCTACTTACAAGAAGCACAAATGTAACAAAACATTAGAAGTTAAAAAAAAAAGTTGTAATTTCTGTATAAATATAAACAGCTTTTGAAAATGTTAAAATAGTTTTATATCATATTTTATTTTTGTAATTAATGTGTTTTGTAAAGTAAAATTGTTATAATATATATTATTTTGAACTGCTTGCTATTTACAATAGTTACTATTATCTATTTTCATTGTGTGCTTTTTTCCACGTGTGATGAATTGTATTAAAACCAGACCAAAAATCCTAATAATAAAACTAAATTATAATTTTTATTAATGTTAATAATAATATAGGGAACCCACAACAATAAATGTCCCCATTTTTTAATTAATAGATTAATACCACATGAGATTTCAGTGATATTTTGACCACTCAAATAGGAAATGTCAGTTTCCATTTCAGATATCTGGTCACCTCAGTATATTGTGAATGATTTTGGATTTTGGCCTTCAAATGTCTTAAAATGCTCATATTTAGATCAGAGAAATCAAAAGTTTCTTGGGCCCCTAACTACCTTATAAAACACCGCCTACAGAACTGGTTATATCTTATCTTATGCAGATAGATAGATTGCTTAACAGATACACTCACATTTCAAACTAATGACAAATGAAAACCTTGACAAAAATAGACATTTAACAAGAATCCCTAACATAGGCATAAGCCTGCTCAATTTATCCAAGCGTGTCACTATCACGCAATAAGGAGGATTAAACACATCCCAGAGTGCAACAGTGTACACCCTCTCTCTCATTAGTGGCGTTACCTTTGAAACAAGAGGCCATTGCCCTGGAATGACTTTTTTGCGGTTACCTGATGGGTTAAATTTGGATAGGCTAAACCTGTGCTATAAATCTGCCTTTTTAATTCTTTTGCGCTAGAGCCCTTGCCAT